>NC_067403.1:193079420-193106920 GCF_016432865.1 Antechinus flavipes | reverse complement strand
GGTTTACAAAGTACCTCATTACATTGTCTCATTACAACCATCTGAAGCAAACAGTGCAAGTATTATCGTACCCAAAGGAAAGTGACTGGCTTGAGATCACAGTTTATTGTTAGAATTAGGAGTCACACCCCTGTGTTTTGCTTTCAGGTCCAGTACTAGGCAAGCTCTGTCGAGAGAAGTCAACATATCACTACTGTACTTATTGATCTGAACTGATATGAAAAAATAAGACCTAAAGGTGGGATGAGAACAGTGATGGTTCTGTAGGGGATGAAAGTCTCTGTGCTCCCTTGGATGATCTTAGTTCTCTGTTTGTTCGGCCTCGGCCTTGAAAGAGACCTTTTCCATCCTTAGACAAGACCTTTGTTGGCTGGAGCCGGCGATGCTGTATCTGTGTCCTGGCTCAGCTCCCACGATGAGATCAAGCAAAATCTCTGAACCATGTGATGCTTTGGGTTCCTGCTCGGTAAATCGAGGCAGCTGGATCAGATGACCTTCACAGCTCAGTCCATCTGAGACATTTTGTCTCAGGGTCCTTCCAGCTCTGCCTCCCATCAGTTATTCCCAGTCAGATGTGTTCAGGACCTTCTCCACTTTTGTGTGAACACGTTTCTGGTCTTCTAGATAGACTAGGGGGAAAAGGAGAGGGAGCAGGTGGTGAGGGGCATTCTCTGCTCTCTCAGAATCTGGTCATGGATGCTTTGAGGATGGGAAGGTACAAACACGGGAGCTGAGGAGTCTCTTCAGCAGCAGGAGGAGCAGCTTTCTGGTCCCTCCTTATACCTAGCGCAGTGGTTAGAAGGCCGAGCTTAGATCCGGGAGTCCAGTCTGAGTTCTGCTGTTTCCTACAAAGGTGTGGGACTGATTGCCCACTAAGATCCCTTTTGGGCAGCTAGGTGCGGTGAATAGAGCACCAGGTCTGCAGTCAAATCAAGAAAAAGTTCCTGAGTTTGATCTGGCCTCAGACACTTACTTCCTGTGTGACACTGGGCAAGTCACTTAATTCTGTCTCAGTTTCCTCATCTGTAAAATGAACTGGAGAAGGAAATGGCAGCACTCCAATATCTTTGCTAACAAAACCCCAAATGGGATCATGAAGAGTCAGACATGACTGAAAAATAACTCAATAAAAAAGGTCCTTTTAAACTCTGACATTCTACATTCTAGAGCAAGGCTTCTGTCAACTCTGATAAAGATTCTTTTCTAGATCTGAAACTTTACATTCCATTTTCTGTGTTCAGGTAGTCTACATTCTGAAGTTTAAAATAATTGCCAGAATTAACATTTTCTTTTAAAAGGTTCCTTCTAGCTCTCATCTTTCGTTTCCCCATGTTCCAAAGAACTACCATTAACATTCCATTATTTATATACCATTTAGATAATACAGTCTATATTCTTTGGTCTAAGTTCCTGAGTTTCCTTTTAAATTGCCATTAGTAATTTGCTAATACTTAGGTGGTTCAGTGGGTAATGTGCTTGGCCTGGGTGTAATTACCGTAAATGAAAGACAGGTTTTTCTACTAGGGTTTTAAAAAAATGTATTTGAATTTTGAGCTTCAAATCCTTTCCCTCCCTCTACCCCATCTCCCACCTATTAAAAGGCAAAAAATTGCTACCCATTATACATATACATTATGCAAAATATTTCTGTATCACCATTTTTCTACCAGATTGTAAAGAAACTATGAAAGGAGTATATTTTCAAAGAAAGATCAAATGATTTAACTCTCAAACAAAAATGGGAAACAATTCAACAAATGTGGGAGTATATCCACCAGTTATCACAGTTACCTGAGAAATAAAGGAACTACAGGAAAGTTTTCTCACCCCCTTGTAAACTAGAGGAAGTGACAATGATTTGTCACCCTCAGTGGTGTTTCCCAAATGAGCATCTCCTCTGTATGAACGTGACCTTCCCTGAGGAATGACAAATAGTCCTTGCTATGCTGGGAAAATTGATGACTTAGATATCTATTGATGAAATGCTATCTTGGTTTTCCTGATTCACATTTGACATGAATTATAATAGACTGACAGGAAATATGTCTTCCTTGTAGTATAGATGTTTCTATAAAGTTGACCCAAAAAGTGAATTTCTATTAATTTATTATTTCCTATTGTTTTTCATTACATGGAAACTCCCCCTCAATAAGCACATTTGTCAAGAAGGCATCGTGCACATTAGATGTCAAACCATTAGTATTATAATTAGAAGTCATACAGTCAAAAAATCAAAGAATTAGAAGGGTCAGAAGTCATCTGGTCCAGTGTGTACTTTCCCCAAAACTCCTACTATAGTGTACCTGACAAATGGTTATGTAGCCGCTAATGGAAGACCTCCACTGATTCCAAAGGCAGTCCATTATACTTTGAGATGCTTACATTTGTTACATTTTTTAAAATTATAACTTTTTATTGACATAACATATACATGGGTAATTTTTCAACATTGACAATTGCAAAACCTTCTGTTCCAATTTTTCCCCTTCTTCCTCCTACCCCCTACCCTAGATGGCAGCTAGTCCCATACATGTTAAATATGTTAAAGTATATGTTAAATACAATATATGTATACATGTTTATACAGTTGTCTTGCTATACAAGAAAAATCAAATTTAGAAAGAAGGTAAAAATAACCTGGGAAGAAAAACAAAAATGCAAGCAAATAATAACAGAAAGAGTGCAAATGCTATGTTGTGGTCCATACTCATTTCCCAGTGTTCTTTCATTGGTTGTAGCTGGTTCTGTTCATTACTGATCAATAATTTTTTTTTTCCTTAAAAAAAGATAAATTTGTCCCTCTGCAAATTCTGCCTTTTGGGACCAAGCCAAAGAAATGTAACCTTTTTTCCAGAGGACATCCTTTCAAGTATTTGGAAGCTAGCAACATGGCACCTTTATGTTTTCTAATTCCCATTTCTTGGGAATAGAACAAGAAATAGAAATAATAATAATAGAAACAAAAACTAGTTGTCATGTGGAATTCCCATTGAGAATCTTCCTCTGAAGGTTCTCTTTCTCATCAACAATGTCCAGAACTGAACTCCTTTCTTGAGATGTATCAGGATGGAGAACAATAGGATTATTGCTTCTGTTGTCTTGTCCTCTTCCCAGTATGAGATGTTAGCTCTTCTGGCTTCAGTGTCACACTGTTGTTTCATTTTGAATTTTTAGTACCCTAAGATTTCCAGATTAAAAAAAAAAGAATGAATCTCTAGCCCTTTCTTCCTCTATTGTATTCACAAAGATGTTTTTTTGAGCACAAGCATAAGACGTATTTTTTCTTATTAAATTTCATGTTTTTATATTTGGCTCAGATCTGTCGAGATCTTTTTGGATTCTGACACTGCTTTCAAGTGTGGTAATTATCTTTCCTAGCTGTCTATCATTTGCAAGCTTGATAAATTTGAGGTCCAAGTCCTCATTTTGAGATGAATCCCAGAGAGAAATTATCTTTTCTCCAAGATCACAGCTTATAAACCTTTATATCTTGGGTCTCTCTTTTCCTGTCAAAGACAGGTTTTCTACACATTTCTTCCAATTCTTTCTTCCAAACTATTCCAGCTGCAAGATCACAAGAGATGCTATCCAGTGTGAGATCCACTAGAGGCAGGACTTCCAGATAGGAGATCCAAGGATCCAGGACCCAATTTTTTTTTTTTTAATTATAAAAAGAAGAAAGATTAAACTTGGGTATTTGTCTGTACAGAGCAAAACTCAGAACAGAGTGGGAAGTTGCAGAAAACAGATTTTGGAGGTATATAAGGAAGAACTGCTAAACAATTAATAAAAAGTAGAGCAGCAGATAGTAAATTCTCTGTCCCTAATGCTGTTCAGTCAGAAATTGGATGATGTGGGGATGCAATAAGGGGATTCTTTTTTAGGTACAGTTTAGACTACATGCCCCCAGAGGTTCCTTTTTTTAGTGAGATTCTGTGATTTTCTGAAGGCTCTGGGAAGATATTACTTAATTGGCCACTCCAAGGATGCTATTTGGATCCATAAGCATTTTTTCCAGAATATGGAAAACACCTAGTAAACAGAGAATAAATGCTGAGCTTCTCAATTAACTCAATCAAGAGACCTATTAAGTCTATGTTCCATATTTTGATATTAATTTGATATTTACTAAGAAGAGGGAGGCAAAATAAATTTAGCCTATTTAATTCTCTCCCTTATCCTCACCAAAGACTAGCCTCCACCTTACATTGGGGAGACACAAATGGAGAAAAGTTGCTCTTCTTGGAGAGGAGAAAGAACACTATCAGTTCTAAGTTCTGGATTCAAGATCCTTCCCTGGTTTGTGATTTAGTCTCAAGTTTTTTCATCTGTAAAATGGGCTTACAAGCCTGAGGTTTCACCTCATAGCCATCATGTTGACAAAAAATAATAAAAGATGAAAATTGTTCATGTTGGAAGAGCTGGAATGACAGATATGCTAATATGTTGTTGGTGATGGCATGAATTGGTCCAATGCTCTGGAAAGCAATTCAGAATCATTTGAAAGAAATCACTAAGTAATTTATACTCTACTCAACAATCTCATTATTTGACATATATTTCAAGGAGATCATACATAGAGTGTATGTCCAGGGTGTACTAGAGATAGCTTGAATTGGCTTAAAAACTGATTGTTAAATTTTTAGTATGACCATTCACATTTTAGGTATTAACAAATGCTACAAATTAGAGCTTTTGTTGATTATATACACATAGAAAATGATGGGGGAAATGTTAATAATTCAGATAACACTCAAAATTATGTGGTACTTAAGACTTTTCTCTCCTGAGAGCTGATAAATATAAAGTAAGCTGCTAAAGTCCCATATATTAAAAAGTACAGCAATTTTGGTGGTAGCAAGAAATTGGATACAAGTGGGTACCTAGAAAATGAAGAATGGCTAAATAAATCTTGGTGTGCTTAAGCAACAGAATACTATTAAATGAAATGATGGTTATGATAAAATTCTGATAAACATAGGAAGGCTTGTATTAACTGATGCAGAGTAAACAGAATGGAGAGAATGATACACAAACTGACTATAATAATCAAGCAGAAATAATGCGCAAAGGCAGCTGACCTAGGATTAATTATAACAGCCAATTTCTTGGTAATTAAACATATTTCACTCCTCGTGGGGTAGGGATTGGGAGAGGGAAAAGCTGTGGGAGCGAAATGTTACATATACTGCTGACAACTAATGTCCATTTATTGATCAGTTTTCCTGAACTAATTTTCTTTGTTACAAGGTTCAATGTGAAGGTTAGTTTTATTTTTTAATGACCATGGTATGAAAAGCAAAAGGCATTAATAAACCTTTTTTTAAATGAATGCGTTGGACTAAATGATCTTTAATATTTTGTGTTCTAAGGTTCTTATTTCAAATATTTCATGTTCTAAGATGCCTTCTATTTGCAACACTCTCTTCTCAGTATTGAAGTTCCTCATTACCTACATGACTATGATCAAGTCATCAGTTCCATTCTGTATAAAACAAGAGAGTTGAATTAGGGGATCTCTGAAAACCTTTCATACTTATAAGTTGTGTGATCCTGGTCAAGTCACTTGATCCCTTTTTGCTTCAGTTTCCATATCTGTAAAATGGGGTTAATAGCACCCAATCTTGCATGGTTATTGTAAAGATCTAATGTGATATTTGTAAATTATTTACTGTCTGGGACATAGTAGGTACTCTATAAATATTTATTATTTTGCTAGCTCTAAATCTATGGTTTTAATGATGCTTTCCTCGAGGTTTATATGAAGGCTTCCTTGGGATGTCCAGATGAAGCAAATTCCTTCTTTTTTAAGTCTTTCCCAGAACCATTTTTTCCCTTTCCATCTTTATATGTAATAATTATTCATGTACTTGTTCCTTCCCAACTGGATTATCACCTTAAGAGTAGGGCCTGCATTAGGTCAGCATTTGTATGCCCAGTGTCTAACATTCTGCATCATACAAAGCAGATTTTGTGGTAATATAGTCGTTTTTCAATCATATCGGATTCTCCATGACCCCATTTGGGTTTTTTTTTGGGCAAAAATACGGAGTGGTCTGCCATTTCCTTCTCCAGTTCATTTTACAGATAAGGAAACTGAGGCAAACAGGATTAAGTGACTTGCCCAAGGTCACACAGCTAGTGGCTGATACCAGATTGGAACTCAGGAGAAGAATTTTCCTGACTTCAGATCCAACTTACTTGTTGATAAATGTTAGCTTGATTTGAAATGTTGAATTCTAAAGGACCTTCCAACTCCAACCAAATAGGATTCTAAGTGTCAGGTCATGGAGTTAAAAGTCACAGAACACTCCCAAATTTAGAACTAGAGGTCCTGGGTTCAAACACTGTCACCGCTATTTGCAAGTTGTGTGACTTTGGGCAAATTATTTAGTTTCACTGGGCCAAAGTTCCTTATCTGTAAAATGAGGCCATTGGACTAACCATCCTCCAATGACTCATCCAACTATAAATATATGATTCTGTAACCTTAGATATTATCTAGTTTCTTAGGGAGGACAGTGCCCAAGCAAATTCTCAGGCGGTCACTCACTCCCACTCAGCAGGAATTTGGGAACATGGGAGACTAGTACTCCCCCTCCCCTCCTACCCATAAGGACTAAGTATTCAGCACAGTGTTCTCTGTTCATTTATCAAAACCTTCTCTGGCCCGTGGGTTGAGAGCTTGAGTATGGAGCTGCCCCAAGGCCAGCCTTCAATCTGGCCTGAGAGTCTTTCCTTTGGCTTTTCATGAGCTCCAGAGCCATGAAATCCACATTACAGCTTTGTATTTTCTGTAAGACATATCCAAATTCATTAGCAGCACAGTTTAGGATTTTAGCTTCATCCTCACAGCATGACTCTTCATGTCTTCATCCCACTTAGGATTTTTATGAGATTTTTTCCTGACATTTCTACTAATTTCTAAAACCTTTTTGAAAAAGAAACTGAATTTCATTTTTGGTGAAAAGCTTTCCTGTAGGGCTACATGACTATAACTGCTAATATCCCATGCAATTCTGAGATTAGATGACTTAATGATTCCATAACTCTTAAGATTTTAGGCTTCTGAGATTTTGTGAGGCTATAGTTCTACAATTTTAAGAACCCATGTCTCTAAGGTTGTTAGATTATGAATCCAACATTCTGTGTTATTGTTCAGTCACGTCTGACTCTGTGATTCCGTTTGGGGTTTTCTTGGCAAAGATACTGGCGTGATTTACCATTTCCTTCAGCTCATTTTACAAATGAGGAAACTGAGACAAACAGGGTGAAGTGACTTGTCTGAAGTCATATTTATACTCAGATCTTTCTGACTCAAGGCCCAGCACTCTACCCACTGTGCCATCTGGCTGTCTCCAGATCCTTCATACATAGGGTATACATACATACATTATACATAGGTTTTTTAACCCTATATATTTGAAAAGTGACATTAATCTCCATTATCTGGTTTATAGAAATCCCAAAAGATGATTCAATTTTCCCTCCACAAGTTGTGATTGATTTCCTGCTAACTTTTTTTTTTTTTTTGCTTTTTTGCTGAGCTGACTGAACGGACTTTATACTTTTACCTCATGTAGACACAGCTGTGGTGTCTGGGACTATCCCCACTCAATGCCTTCAGTGATAGGGATGAGATCTCACCTTCCCATATGAATGAGAACGGCAGCCCTTTGGCTGGTGAGCAGAGAAAAATCTTTCCGTAGGAGAGGTCTGAGTACAAAGGAAGGTTTGTGCAGCCTTGATGATTTCAGGGAAATGGTGATTTAGTTGAAATCCCCCAATGTGAATTATGAGAAAAAAGGTTGTCTTTAAGAAGTTATTTCTAAAAAAATGGGGAAGGGGAGTTTTCATAAATCCAAAGGCAGTTTGGCTTTTTGCCTGGAGAGCACAATGCCGTGAGCCAAAGAACATGGAAAGGAGAAGCCAAAATAATCCATCAGTTTTTCACCTCAGTTGCATTCAGAGCTGCCTATGAAAATAGAGCCTCAGAGACAACAAAACTTTCAAAGAACTGTTTCAAATAATAACAGTAATGATGACAAATTACATTTCCATGGGTCTCTAAGTTTTACAAAATGCTTTTCTTAACCCTCTAAGAGATAGAAAAAGGATTATCATTTCCATTTTACAGATGAGAAAAACTAAAATTTAAGAAGTAAAGTAATTTGTCCAAAGTGTTGGAGCATAATGCAGCATTTCCCAAATAAATGTGGACATGGAAGCCTTTTGAACTTGAAACACATTGATGAAATTCATTTAAAAAGTGGATTTTGATGAGATTAGGGTGACCAGGATGAAGAGGAACTAGAGACCACACCATGAACACGAATAGAAGGAAATGGGCATATTAGCCTACAGAAAAAAATAACACAAGGAGTACACAATCCCTGCTTTAAAGTCTTTAAGGAGTGGTCATGTGGAAAGGGGAAGAGATTCATCCTACTTAGCCCCAGAAGGCAGAAGTAGGAACAGTCAATAGAAAGTGCAAGGAGAGAAATTTCAGGTCAATTGGATGAAAAATGTCCTAAGATTCAGAGCTAGAAATAGAACGAGCTGCCTCAGAACATAGCGTGTTTAACAACAATGGAAGCCTTTAATCTAGATAATTGCTTTGTTGAGAATGTTGTAATTGTTACTATTCCCTTATTTTTCAGTTATCTCCCACTCTTCATGGCCCCATTTGAGGTATTTTTGGCAAAGATACTAGAGTGGTTCATCATTTCCTTCTTCAGCTTAATTTACAGATGTCTATTTGGTTTTGGGTTAGACTATATAATGATGATGATGATAGTTATCAGTCATATAGCACTTTAAGGTTTGCAAAATACTTTATATGTTATTTCATAATAGCCCTTTGAGGTAGGTACTATTATTATTATTCCCATTTTATAGATGGGGAAACTGAGGCAGAAGGGGGCTAAAGTGATTTTCTTTGGATGTTATAGCTAGACAAATTTCTAAGGGAGAATTTGAATTAAGGTCTTCCTGAGTCCAAATCCAATTTTCTACTGTACCAATTAGGTGTCTAATGAGATTCCTTCTGGATTTTGTGATTGTTTGAAATGGTGGTTTGGAAGGGCCTCTTAGGTTCAAGGACATCCTTGGGAATAAGAGAGGGAGAGATAGGAACTGGTTTTTATTTAAAAAAAAAAACAATTTGTTACACATAAGAAATGTTTTTGATGTATTTATTTCTTCTCTTAATATTTCAGAGAGAGAAATCCCCCTAACATCAAAATGTGACACAGACTTGCCTATTCAGGTACAGGAAATATTGAGCTGCTACAGAGTTCTGTTTGGGAAATATTGCCTAAACTTGTAGCCAGCCTAAAACATGGGAATCCCAGTGAGTAATTACTCCAGAAGGACTGTTCCCCTACTGTGTGGGCAAGGCTGAAATCAGCCCCCTATTGTGGTCTTTACCAAAATTATCCACTAGGTTAATGCTGTTGAAACTGAAATGATCCTTCATATCTTCCAGCAGTCTCTGAAAATGATTAGGTGCTAGGGATGGGCTCTGGATAGGAAGGGAATTTTTTGCTAGTCCAATTAGCAAAGTAATCTGTATCTAGCCACTTTTTAGTAGAAAAGAAAGGAGACCAAACTATTGATAATATTATAATTGACAATAATATTGATATTGATATGAGTTTTCATAGAGCTTTTTAAGATTTTCAAAGCACTTTTTATAACTATTATCCCTTTTACTGTGGCATTAAGTGCTATTATTATTCCCACTCTATAGATGAGGAAACCGAACCATGACTCTTGTTACTTGCCAAGAGTTACTTGCCCACGATCATGCATTCAAAGGCTAAATTTGAATTCAGGTCTTTCTTATTCTAGGTATAAGTTTCTATTTACTGCACTAATTTTGTTTAATTTTATTTAATAAATTAATTTGATGAATTAATTAATTTTATTTCATGAACTGAATTGGATGATCCCCTGTCAATGATAAGATGATACCGAGGAAATTAAGGTTGTATTAAATGACCTCTGATATCCTCTCAGCTCTTGGATGTTACCATTTAAGAAAGATCTTTGGAAGAAATAGACATTGGATCTGGAATTCTAATGCTTTATTAGAATGAAACCTAATTCTGCTGGGTTTGATCCTAAATGGAATATGTTTTCAGCACTTCGTACTCCTTTTTGTAATGTCCGTGGACCTTATTTGCCCAAGATGTACTTGCTTTTTCTTATTGTTAACCAACTCTATTTTAGAAAAATATTTGAAAACTCTTTCTTACTAAGGTGCCAGTGACTGATTAAGGCCTTAGAGAGTGCTTTCCTTGGCTTCTAGGTTGCTTGCATTTTAAAAGGGGCCAAAATCTTTAACCAAAGTTAGAGAGCTTGGACATCAAATCTCTAATTGTAGGGAAATATCCCAGGAAAAAAAGGGATGGACTCAAAAGGAGTTATCTAGGGAGCTTAGAAGCCTTCATGACACAGAATCACCATCACTTAAATCCTTCTGTGTTTTGTGGCCTAAGGGCAAGCAGTTTTTAGCTTGGCTGGGTATATGAGACTTCATTTATCAGAAACACACAGCACAAGGGAGCACAGACACAGGAAAAGCCACATAATAATGTTAGTTCACCTTTAAGTGGGCCCTTGGAGGTTTAAGTGCACTCTCCTCACAACAACCTGAATAAGGAGCCAGCTGGTGAAAGTAAGACTATTTCTATTTAAGGGTAGAGGAAGTAGCTTCAAAGAATCTTAGTAGTCTTGCTCAAGTTCACAGTCAACCCTAGGCCTTCTAATTCTAAGTCCAGATTTTTAAAAATTATTTTAAAAAATTAAATTATTTAAAAAATTTTTATTTGACCTGAAAGCTAGAAATTTTCCACAAAATTAGAGAATGTGAATCAGTTGTAGAGTTCTATATTTATAGAGCTACATATATGTGTATTATATATATATGTATGTATTATATGTACGTATACACACATTATATCCAGATATATACATATAAATACACTTATTTATTTTATATGTTACAATTATTATATTATATATTTAAATATTGATTCATTCATTCCTCCATTCATTTATGGGTATATATTTTGATTCATTCATTTATTTCAATCATTTATTTATTTAATAAGCCATTTGCTCATCCATTTATTTATTTGCTTATTTGTTGATGGAACCAGACCAGCTCTTTCTTACTCCACTTTCCACAACTTACTCATAATATATATAAAGTGCTTTATCAACCTTAAAGTGTCTCACCAAGGATAAAGCTCACTTCAGTGGCAGTTGTCTGCATCTTTGCGAGGATAGATTGGAGAACAAGTGTATCATCAGAAAACAGACTGGGGCCAATCTGAGAATAATGAAGTTCATCCCCCTTTAATGTTTGAAAACTGTTTCAGGAACCCAACCCAAGCCAATCTCAAATGAATTAAGACGTGTGTTCTAGTCTAAAAGAACACACGTGTTCATAAACATTCATTAAGCATCTACAACATGGCAGGCATTGTGTGCTAGGGTCGCAGAGGAAGACAAAAGATCGTTCTAGCTCTCTAATGGGAGAGAGAACATGTAAATATTATTTCTCTTCTCTGGGTCTCACTTTCCCCCTTATTCAATGAAGAGATTAGACTAGGTAATGTGTGGAGTTCCTTTTGTGCTCAAATATTCCATCTTCTACATTCTAAAGTCTCTTCCAGCTCCAACGTTCTATATTCTCTCTTCCATGTTCTGAGCTCCCTCCCAGCTCTGACATTCTAAAGTCCCTTCTACCTCCAACGTTCTACATTCTCTCTTCCGTGTTCTAAGCTCCCTCCCAGCTCTGTCATTCTAAAGGCCCTTCTACCTCCAACGTTCTACATTCTCTCTTCCGTGTTCTTTTTTTTTTAATTTTTATTTAATGATTACTTTATATTGACAACATTATCCCTTGCACTCGTTTCTTTTCCGATTTTTTTTCCCCTCCCTCCCTCCACCCCCTCCCCTAGATGGCAAGCAGTCCTTTACATGTTGAATAGGTTACAATATATCCTAGATACAATATATGTTTGCAGAACCGAACAGTTCTCTTGTTGCATAGGGAGAATTGGATTCAGAAGGTATAAATAATCCGGGAAGAAAAACAAAAATGCAGATAGTTCACATTCGTTTCCCAGTGTTCTTTCTTTGGGTGTAGCTGCTTTTGTCCATCATTTATCAATTGAAACTCAGGTCTCTTTGTCAAAGAAATCCACTTCCATCAAAATATGTCCTCATACAATATCGTTGTCGAAGTGTATAATGATCTCGTGGTTCTGCTCATTTCACTTAGCATCAGTTCATGTAAGTCTCACCAGTCCTCTCTGTATTCATCCTGCTGGTCATTTCTTACAGAACAATAATATTCCATAACATTCATATACCACAATTTACCCAGCCATTCTCCAATTGATGGGCATCCATTCATTTTCCAGTTTCTAGCCACTACAAACAGGGCTGCTACAAACATTTTGGCACATACAGGTCCCTTTCCCTTCTTTAGTATTTCTTTGGGATATAAGCCCAATAGAAACACTGCTGGATCAAAGGGTATGCACAATTTGACAATTTTTTGGGCATAATTCCAGATTGCTCTCCAGAATGGTTGGATTCGTTCACAACTCTCTTCCGTGTTCTAAGCTCCCTCCCAGCTCTGACATTCTAAAGGCCCTTCTACCTCCAACGTTCTATATTCTCTCTTCTGCGTTCTGAGCTCCCTCCCAGCTCTGACATTCTAAATTCCCTTCTACCTCCAACGTTCTATATTCTCTCTTCTGCATTCTAAACTCCCTCCCAGCTCTGACATTCTAAATTCCCTTCTACCTCCAACGTTCTATATTCTCTCTTCTGCATTCTAAGCTCCCTCCCAGCTCTGACATTCTATATACTAAATTCTCTCTTTTATGTTTTTTATGTTTTATGTTTTAAGGTCCCTTGTTTTCTTTTTTCTATAAAAAATAGTAGAGAAGCTGATTTTAGAAAGATTTACACGAGCTGATGCTGAGCCAAACAAGTAGAACCAGAAATACACTGTGCATAATAACCGCAAAATTGTGCAATCTGGTTGATAACAGCAAAATACCAGACTATTCTCCTTCAGACCCCAAACTACTTCTCGGGGAACAAAGATATATAGAATTTTAGGATGTTAGAGTTAGAACTTAGAAAATGAGATGTTGAATCTGTGAGGTACCTTAAAATATGGAATGTCAGAGATCACTTAGACCAAGGCTCTCATTTTACAAAGACACAAACTATAGAGAGGTCTAGAGAGACAAAGTCCATGTTCACATGCTCACAAAAATAAGCTGGCTGACAAGTTGGGATTAGAATACAGATCTTCTCACTTCCAGCCCAATGGTTTTTCCTGTTACATCATGCTGATCCGTAAAAAGGACTCACCCAGACATGTCCCTTGTGCACACAATTACGTGTTAAGTCCATAGACCCAACCAGGCTGGGAAAAACCATAGGTTCTGATTCATTTAAAAACCTTCCCTGCCTTGTCCCCTTCTAACAAATTAAGGAAGGAAATCTCTGGTTCTGCACTCCACTTCTCTACCTTTCTTACCTCAGGGGAACAGTAACTGGAGAAAGTGGGGGGAAGAAATATCCCCAGCTTCTGCTTCCTGATTTTGCACAGGATATGGCAAAAGGCCCTGACCTCAATCAAGTGTGTTTGGTGTTGGAAGTAGACTAGGTCACCTTTTCTGTGTTAAATAGGAAGAGGTTAAGATGACATGAACAGACTGAAATTTTCTTTGAGCTGTAAATAAATCTTGATTCTGTCTCTGTGTACTAAATATGTACCATTAACCACGGACTTACCCTACCAGTACAAGAATTAGTTTGGGTTGAGAAGTACCAAAGTAGGAAATTCCTTAAGAAAAGAAATAAGACATAGCACCAAGACTTGGAGGTATTTTCAATCAATCAATTAAGAAACATTTATTAATCGATTGCAAATTATCATGCTTTATGCTTAGAATCCAGGATATGAAGAAAAAACAAACCAAAAACAGTCCCTTCCTTCAAAGAGCTTACAATCTAAAGGGGAGACAGCATAATATATAATAAGATTCCTATGCATCTAGGAGGGATTTATGGGAAGATGGTTCAGTAAGTCAGGAAACTGCCTGACTCTCCAATTGCCCCACAAATAAAATAATATCTCAGGTAAATTTTATTTAATTTTATTTTTTTCAAGGTAAATTTTAGAGCAGCAGAAATAGTTAAAAATCAGGATAAAGCGGTACTCCAACCTAAGACAACTTGGGGGGATGTTGGGAAAGATCTGATCCCCTGGCTAGTCATTTGGCTTGAAGTGCTTGAAGTGCAATTAACAGACAGATTAACAGACAACAAACTTGGGGCTTGGGTCAACTCTGAGAGCTTTCTTTTCGGGTATCATGGTGGGATAGAGGGGCTTAGCTGTTGATCAGGGAGTATTTGAAGGGCTCTCTGATGGCTCTGGATACAAGAATCAGGTAAGCTAAACAGGTGTTGTCCCAAGCTGTAGGTGAGCAGGAGGAGTGAGCACACACTGGTGAGTATGGTGGCAGATGGAATACTACTGTGCTGTAAGAAATGCTGAGCAAGTTGATTTTAGGAAAGCATGGAAAGGTTTGCATAGAGTGAAGTGAACAGAATGTTGTATATTGTTCAAAGAGTAAACATGAATGACTAAATTGTTCTGAATTATATGAATATTTAAATCAACTAAAAAGAACCTATGAAGAAAAATGCTATCTCCAGAGAAAGAATTAACATATAGAACTATATGTTGTATAGTTTCATATATAACAATCTGTGTCAAATATTGGCTTTCTCTAAGGCAGGGTTGGGAGGAAGGGAGGGAAACAACTTGGAACTCAATGTAACAAAAAAAATTACAAAAGAAAGTAAAGAAAATGAAATTGGTATTATCATAGTAAAAAAACCCCTATAATATGATATATATATTCATGTATAAAAACAAATAAATTATGATTGATTCTATTTTTATGGAAACATAAGTATTAATTAAAACAGCTGAGAACATTAATTCATAGTGTTGAGATTCAGAAGGAGATCCCCAAAAATTGGGGTCACAGACTGGTGTCTCAAAAGAATTTGCAGGCTTGAACCCATCTCCAAGGGGCAAAATTTATTGTAATTGTAACACCAATTGAAGCAGACTAAGTTCAAAAGGATTTAGCAAAGAACTAGGAGCAAGAAGACAAATTTATAGGAAAAAACAGAGAGATCTGGTTCTTCATGTCACTGATATTCTAATTTTATGACCCAGAGGTAGATCTGAGGGGTGGTCTGATAAGCACCTCACCATTTTTCTCAGAAACCCTCTTATCACTGACCCAACATTGTTATCTGGCAGTCTGCAAAATTTCTAGGATCGTACTATAATGTTCCTAATATTAGGAGACTTTAGGATCATTGACAAATAGATTGTTAGAATAATAGCACTCTAAGCTCCAGGGACTTCAGGATTACTGCTATGTTTCCCCTAGAAGCTGTACCCTCTCCTCCACTAGTCTCCATGGTTTGCCAGGAAATCAGCTCATTGGTCTGAATTGGGGATGTGTTCAGGTTATTTCCCTGATGCTGCAGAAACTATGGGCACTTTCCCTCAGAATCTCCTTGCAACCTGCAGAGAACATCAATTCTACATAACCACATGAGGAAGTGGGAAGTCATGGGGACAGGGGATAAGGAATTATTCTTTCTTTTTCATGTGGCAGCCTTTATATTAGGGAAGCTCAAGCCAGAAAGGGATCTGCCAATAACACCCACCCTCATTTTTCTACTCCTGCAAAAAGCATCAGATGTAACTTCCTCCCGGCCAGATAACTAAGTAATAGAAAGAACTAGGGTAGGGGTCCCACTGCGAGGTGGTAGTACCAGCCTGAAAGAAAAGGGTTTGGAGTCCAGATAAAGCCAATCCTCCTCTCCCAGAAGTTGCTTGAGACAGGGACCCAAGCCAGGAAAAAGTAAATTCTCCAATAAGAAAGACTGACATAGCCTTGTAGCCCAGTCCTGTCATCAAAGGAGAAAGAGTCATAAAAATGTATAAGTGGAAAAAGGTTAAAAGAATTCAAGAGGAAGAAATTATAGTTAAAAACAGGGTACAAGCAGCTAAATCAGCACAGAAGATGCTAAAATTAGGAGGGAAGAAGTGTACCATGACATCCAAGAGATTACAAATAAACACTATAAGACAAGGGAAACCGAACCAATGTGGAATGAAAACAGACCCCTGTGGATTCTCAAGAGAGCTTGAAATCATAACAGGACATTTCAGAAAGGCTCAAGAGAGAAATCAGAATCTTGATTGGATCACTTGCCAACTGCGTGGCAGAAATAATTAGAATAGGAACACCGATTTATGGTAGAGAGTCTCTTCACAGAAGGAAATGAGAGAACAGCAGAATGGGAGAACAAATGTATTAAAGTGAAGGTACATCTAGAAGAGAAGTAAAAAAAAATTAAGAGAAAATGTGATTTCTATTTAGCAAAAGCCATTGATCCTAGAGATAGGAGTAAGAGAGACAATTTAAAGATTATAGGCCTCCTAGAATAGGGCCTGTCAAGGGCCATTTAGATATTTATAACATCATTTGCAGACCATTCAAAATTGTCAACTTAAAAATAAAAAAATATATAATTTTCATGTCCTAAATTTTTTTTAAATTATAGTTTTTATTTTCAAACTATATATGTGGATAAATTTCGACATTCACCCCTACAAAACATTGTGTTCTAATTTTTTTCCCTCCTTCCCCCAGTCAGCAAGTGATCCAAAATATGTTAAACATGTGCAGTTCCTTCATGTTCTAAGTTTTAAGGCTCCTTTCCTCTCTGACAAGCTACATAATTCTTCTGTATAGCTAACACAAACCAGTCTATATTAAAAGATCATACATGGGACACTGACAAATTCAGAGACAGAGTAGAAAGTGATTTTAGGGAGCTTCTCATTGGAGCTTTATGGGTGGATAAACTGATGCCCACGGCAGTGATTTGGCAAAGATTATACAGAGAGTAAGGAGCAGAAGTGGGATTTAAGTCCATGTTCTTGCTCAGGGAAGAGAAAAGAAAATCACTGAGGACTTGAGTGGTCAAGGAGGCTTACTGGAGGGTGAGGGTGAGGAGAGACCTTGAATGGCAAGATGGAAAGAAGGGAAGCAAGTGTCCAAGAGCTTGGGAACAGAGAACTCTGAAGATTTAGAGTAAAGAAAGATTTTGGCTTGATTTTTCTAAAAACAACTTTCCCCTGTGTCCTCTGGAGTCGTTAATCATTAACATCGATAAGCAAACCCGCTAACTTTTTTTGCTCAGTGGAGGGAAGGTTTCCGGTCACCGTGGCCTCTGGTTTGGTTCCCCAAGAAGTCTCATTTTTGGCTCTGCTCTCCACTCTCCAAGCCAGGCAGCCAAGGAGAGGGAGAAGGGTCTCTGTGGCTGGCCAGCTGCCCCACGTGCTGGGCCCTGGCTCAGGAGGAACCATGAAATGCTGGATTTGGATACTAGGCCTTTTGCTGCTTCTGACCCAGGGTGGAGCCCAGTCTGAGGTGAGTAGGGTGAGTTTTGCTGACAGATACTGCCCGGAAGGTGGACAAAAGTCCCCTGGGGGTTGGCAGAAGTTCTTGACCCTAGAAAATGGACTCAATCTACCAGAAACAATGGAGGCCTTATGTCTAATGTGCTTTATGATCTTGGGGAAATTATTTGGGAAGGAGATTTGCTACTTCTTTACAATGTTGGGATAATGGCTGAAAAGTGATGCAATAAAGAGTCTCTAATCATATAAATTTGAGTTATAAGAGGTCCTAGAGATTATTTACTCTCTTCATTTAGGGATGGGGAGACCAGCCCCAGAGATGTTAAGATGTCACACAGGGAATGAGTGGCTGAGGATTTGATGATAAAATCCAGTGTTCTTTCTTCTTTATCATGTGGCCTCCCATGCTTTTTTATACTTTAAGGTAGTGATCACAAACTCAAATAAAAAGAGATCTCACCAATCATTCACAAGAGTCCTTGAAGGCCTCATATTGGCTTAATTTTAAAATATAATGTGATCTATGTTTTATGGTATTTTTATTTATTTTGTTGAATGCTTCCCAGTTATATTTTAATTTAGTTTGGGTAACCCTCAGGATGGTGATGGGCTGTGGGCAGCATGACTGACACCTTTACTTTAGGGCTTTACCTCATGTGAGTTCTCCCTACCAGTGCATGGTCCTAAATGCCCTATGTGTTAGTAAATGGTTTCATGAGCTTCTGTGCAACTAGACGTCTGTCCTCATGGACAGCATGGAGAGTGTGTCTGTGCAGACATACCACCTTTCTGGTGCTGGGGCTCCCTGTGCTTAAACTTGGCTGGTGGGGTCTTTAGAAAGCCCAGATCATGCCCATGCCGGGATGGGGACGATGCCATGTTCAGATCCTGGGCTTTCTCCTTCCTGTATTTGTGATCTTGAACAAACCACCTCAGAGGGCGCAATGAGGGCTCTAGGAAATGATGAAGCTGACATAGTTCCTGTTCAGGGTCTCTTCCAGCTCTAAATATGTGAGGCATCAGAAAAGTACCTGAAAGGGAACCAATTTCTATGGCATAAAACCCCCAACAACTTTACAAAGTTATTTCCTATCCCTTAACTTACTCCTGATTAGTTTTCTTGCTCATATGTTTTCCCTGTATTTAGGAGAAAGCCTGGGATATAGTAAGTACTTAATACATTTTTTTTCCTTTACCCCTCCCTTCCCTCCCTCTTTCCCTTCCTCCTTCCTTCCTTCCTTCCTTCCTTCCTTCCTTCCTTCCTTCCTTCCTTCCTTCCTTCCTTCCTTCCTTCCTTCCTTCCTTCCTTCCTTCCTTCCTTCCTCCCTCCCTCCTCCCTCCCTCCTTCCTTCCTTCCTTCTCATCTATCCATCCATTCATCCATCTACTCATCTATCTATCTATCCATCCATCCCTTTATTTTTCATATGTCTGTCTTTATCAATCCATCTCCCTGTCTATTTAATCTGTTTGCTTCTATTACTTAACTATCTACTATCTACGAACCTAGATGGATAAGTAATCTATCTACCTATCTACTTGTCTATACCATCTATCTATATCTAATCTACCTACCTACCTACTTACCTATCTATCTACCTACCTACCTACCTACCTAGATAGGTAATCGATCTACCTGTCTGTAACATCGATCTATCTATATCTAACCTACCTACCTACCTTTCTGTCTGTCCATCTGTTTGTCTATCCATCATCTATCTAACCTGTCTGTCTGTCTGTCTGTCTATCCACCTCTCCATCAGTTCAGTGGAGGAGACTGGGCATTTGACAATTCTCATTTGACAAAAGGGGAGACCGAGTTTTCCATGAGGAGTCTCTGACTCAAACCCCAGTTGCTACAAGAGCAAAAACTCCTGTTTTCTGTCTACAAAGCATCCCCCCGCCCCCGCCCCGTCTGTGAGCCCCCGGACATAAGGATCACTGGAGGGGACTCTCGGAGGAGAAGGCTGAGCCCGAGAGCCGAGGAGCGGCTGCCCAGGTTGGCGGAGCCGGCAGGTGTCGGATTGGAAGATCGGGGAGGGCCCGGAGCTCACGGGCTCGTCCGCTGGCAGTGCACTTGCCCAGAGCCCCGTCTCGCAGGGCTGAGGCCGCGCCCACCCGTCCACCTGGCCGGTTCAAGGTTCTCCCCCACGGACACCCGGCCCGGGCCGGGCCAACAGCTCCGGGGGAGCCTTCCTGCTCGGGCAGCGCTGTGTGGTCTGCAAGAACCGGGCCTCCGCCGCCTTCTCCTCCCTCATTTCTCCCTCCTCCCTGCAGATTCCCGCAGAAAGGAGCTTGGTTAGGGAGAACCCAAGACCCTTCCTCTGTTTTGTTGGCTGTTTAGGGACATATGTGAGCATTGTCTTTTCCTCTGAATTCCACTTCTGAAACCTTTTGATCTGTAGCCCAGCCTCTTAAATGATGGTTCCCAGCCCCAAAATGGGTCTCGTAACTGAATCGGGGGGTCGCAAAATTATGATTTATTGTCAGTAAATGTTTGATTTCTACACCTGTTTTACATACCTCTATATCCGGGGTCACGTAAAAATTTCTCGGGCAAAAAGAAGTCTGGTATGGAAAATTTTTTTTTAAAACACTGCTCTATGGTATATGTGAGCGAGTATTTAGAGGAGCCAATCAGAAGAGAGAGAAAAAACAAAAAACCCTCTGTTAGGTAGGGGAATGCCAGGAACCAGAGAGCTAATTACTTTCTTTATCAAGAATTAGACTAGGATTTCTAGAGTTCTCAGACTTTAGGGCTGTCCCCTTCCTATTAGCTATAAACTCCAGGCTCCCTATTTCCTCCAGGATTAAAGGTGAAAATTTCAGTTTGACTTTTCAAGCCCTTCATTACCTGGCCCCTCCTAATTTCCTTAATACCTTCCAATTTCCTTAAACCTTACTCACAGATATTTTCTGAGCCAGTAATTGTCACCTCCTTGATTGTTTGAGGCAATCCGAGTTAAGTGACTTGCCTAAAGTCACACAATGAGTAAATGTCTGAGGCTGGATTTGCACTGAGGACCTCCTGAGCCATCCCACTTGGTGTTCCTTGAATAAGACATTCCATTTCTCTCTGCGTTTTCATTGGCTGTCTTCCAGATTTAGAATTCTCTCCCTCCTCATCTCTGCTTCCTAGATTCCCTGGCTTCCAGTAACTTTCAGTTATGATATTTTTATTACCTTTTGTGAGAATCCTTTCCCTGTCCCTCTTAATACTAGAACTTTCCTTCTGAAATGATCTCCGATTTATTTTTTCACATATCTTACTTGTACCTAGTTGTTTGCATGTTCTCTCCAATTAGACTTTGGGCTTATTGAGTTCAGTAATTATTTTTGCCTTTTTTTGTATTCCCAGTGCTTAATGCAGTAGGTGCTTAATAAATGCTTATTGACTTGATTTGACTTCCAAATCAAGGGAATTCTTTGTTCTACAGTCTAAGATCTCATCTCTGATACCTCTGCACATTTTTGAGCATTTTTAAAAGGGGGTGGCAAGTTGGGGAGAAAAAGGTGTTTTGTGAGATTCAGCTATAATAAGAAGTATGAGGGATACAGGAGTAGGGACTGACAGAGGGACTCTTTCTTGTAACTGGTCAGGTGACGCTCTCCCTTCCTTGCTCTGATTCTAGATACTCACAAAGTAGTTTTATGATCTGTGTTCTTTTCTGGAATCAGACCTAGAAATCTAAAGGGTTTCAACTTTGACATCTCCCTTGGCCAGCAAGTGTCGTTCACTGTGCTAGCAGTGAAAATTCAAAGAGCAAAGTTTAAAAAGTCTCCGTGTTCCGGAACTCACATTCTGAAGAGGGAAACAAGGAATACTGATAAAAGTACATACACAGGTATTTTGTACAATAACACAAAATAACCACCAAGTTGTCTTGAGAGGGAGAATATGGTACTTCCTCACGTATGCTGTTACTCACCTCCCAGATAAGCAGTGACCTTTCATCTGCCACTGTTTGTCTATCCCCTTTCATAAGACTGATCTTCTCTGGCAATGGGGCTCCTGGGAGGGATTTTTCACTGAGAATCTACAAGAAAAGGACCGTTTAAAGATATATTTCCCATTGGTTATAGTTCTGTGGGTGCAAAGATCCCCCCAAAAACTTTGTGACCCTAAACTCCATGGCTGTAGCATAGGGGAGCCTGAATAAACTTGGAGACTGCAATATCTGTATTTAAATCCTATGTGGGATACTTAGAAGCCATGTAATTCTGGGACTATTCGTTAACTTTTGTGTCTCACTTTCCTGATCTATGAAAGGATTAAAGTAAAAGGCCTCGAGGGTCCTTTTCAGGACCCTTTGAATCTATGGTCCCAAGAGTGAAGCAGGGGATAGAAAGAAGTTCCATTTGTGACTCTACCTTATTGTTCAGATGTTTTAATTGGATCTGACTTTGTCTCCCCATTTGGGATTTTCTTGGCAGTTTGCCATTTCCTTCTCCAGTTCATTTTCCAGAGGAGAAAACTGAGGCAAACAGAATTAAGTGGTCTGTGGTCAAATTTGAACCTCTCTTCCCACTGCATTACCTACCCAGCTCCTTATTGATTTTGCTTAAAATCCCATAGTCCTGGGTGGATTAGGCTGAGGGTAGAGAAGAGTAAGGGGAAAAACTTCCAGAGAAGAGGAATTTGTTTTGGTCAGTGTTCCACGTTCCTAAAACACGTTTATGTGGGAAACAGCCTGAAGAAAGAGGAATTTCATGACTTTTTCTAAATTTTCCCTCAATGACACTGTTAAAGTTGCTTTTTTGTGGGAATAGGATAGAATGGGAAAGAGAAGGGGGATTTCCTGAACTAATTTGTACCTTCCATTTTTTTTTGTAGAACAGGACAGAGTCCCCTGCCTTCAATGTGACTGAAGGAAAACATGTGGAACAAGAGATTCTAGAACCCAGAGGTACCGGCTCCCAGAACCCCTTCTTTAGGCATCATATCCTATGCCCTCAAGAGGAAGTGAGATACAGAGAAAAGTGTACTGCATTTGGGTCTAAGGAACTGGGTTTGAGTCTTGTGGGATCATGAGCAATTATTTCGCATCTATGTGAGATCTTCCTCAAATATAAAAATGAGGGGAGGGGGCAGGTCAGACAAACTCAGAGGTTCCTTCTAACTCTAAATCGATGAGGTTATGATCTCTCCAGCCCATTCTCAGTTCAGCCCAGATTTTGGGGCTCTTGATTTGCTGCTCCCTCTTAACTCTACCTTAGGCAGCAAGACAGCACAGTGATTAAATGAATAGAGGCTGGGTTTTGGAGTCAGGAAGGTCCTGCCCTTAGACCCCTACTAGGTATATGTCACTTGAACCTTCCTGATGGTCATTCACTCATCTAAAAGAAGGTTTAAAAATGAGATAATTGAGCACCAGCCCTGAAGTCAGAAGGACCTCAGTTCAAGTTTGACCTCAGACACTTAACACTTCCTAGCTGTGTGACCCTGGGCAAGTCACTTAACCTTAATTGCCTCAGGGGGAAAAATGATATAACTTAAATATTAAGGCATGATATGCATGGTAGCCATTATTATTGTCTTCTCTAAGAAGCTCCTTCTTCTTTCTGTGATCTCCTCTCCAGCTGGTTTAACCGAATAGCCAAAGGACTTTCGCCTAATGCCAGGTTTGAAGCACTGAAGAGCCTGGCATTGGAAGGAACTGCTAATTCTTTGTATCCTGAGGGGCTAGTCCAGTGCCTGGCACTAGGGGGGGAGGGTTCAAATGCTTCCTGATTAGTTCTGCTTTCAGGTTTCCTCACAACACTGAGATGGGCAGCAAAATTGTTTGCAGATGAGGCAGAAACAGGAGATGATGCTCAATTTGCCCAAGATCACACAGTTATTAAATGGGAGAACCAAGAATCAAACTCAAGTCTTTGGACTGCCAGGGCAGGGTGTTTGCACCCATCCTAGCTGTAGGATTTTTTCCCTAGCTGTAGGTTTTTGTGGCCATATTGGAGGTACACATGATTAGGAGGCCAGAGGCAAGACCACTGCTAACAGGAGGACTCAGGAAAGATGGCGCGAGGGGCTGGGACTTGAATTGGCGTGTGAAGGATGGGAAAGAGTTGAAAGATAGCCAAATAGATTTATATAGCTAGATATATACATTTATATCTATCTATTTATCTATCTAACTGTCTGTCTATCTATCTATCTATCTATCTATCTATCTATCTATCTATCTATTCATCCATCCATCCATCCACCCATCTATCTATCTATCTACCTACTTACCTATCTATCTACTTACCTCCCTATCTATCTACCTACTTACTATCTATCTATCCATCATCTATCTATGTATCTATCTACCTACTTATCTATCTATCTATTCATCCATCCATCCACCCATCTATCTATCTATCTACCTACTTACCTACTTACCTATCTATCTACCTACTTACCTAGCTATCTATCCATCATCTATCATTTATCTATCTATCTGTCTCCCAGGATTGTTGTAAAGAACAAGTGAGAAAATATTTGAAAAGCACTTATCACAGTGGCTGACACATAGCACTTAATAATTGCCTATTTCCTCCCTTCTTAAAAGGGAATTTAGGATCATCTAGTTTAATCTTTTTGCTTTTACAAAGGAGGAAACTGAGGCTCAAAAAGGGTGAGTTTACATGGCTATTAATTAGGAGAGCAGGCCCCCTTAGTTCCTGGGTCAGTGACCTTTTCCTTGCATTCTCAGTCCAGGAGAAGGATCCTGAAGGCATTTGTATGACCCTGATGCAGACCAAGCGTGCAGACTCCCACTGCTTCTCCTTTTGGGGGAAGGTATTGTGTCATTTCTGACCTGGCCTTGGTACTTGGGAGGATGTTCAGTTTCCAGTTTGAGATGTGGGAGAGACCATTTATCAGCAGAAAGTGGGGATTTGGTGGAAGTTGGGGAGAGGAGAAAAGCAGAGAAGGTATTTTAATGGGGCCGAGGGAGGCTGGTCCTGATTGGGGTGCTGTGATTGTTTATAAACAAAACCCATTGTAAAGCACCTTATGATTGTCAAAATAATTTTATAGATATTATCTCATTCCTCCCCATTTCTCCCCAATTCTGAGATAAACTAAGTGGGCATTATTGCCCACATTTTACAGGTTAAAAAACAACAGCAACCCAACAACTGGGATACAGAGAGTAAAGAAAATCAATGCTGGAAATAGAACGAGAATCCAGACTTCCTGACCTCTAATTCAAGTGCTTTCCCCATACCTTCAAGATTGCTGGGTCCCGTTAGATGTCTTCTTCAGGGAATGGGCTCATGTCTTTGTTTTGGGGGACCATCTTCTTCACAACCTATCTATTCTAAGGCATCAAGGGAAAATAGGGGGACCCTAGAACCCACTGGAAACTTCTGGCTTGATTAGGGAAAAAAAGAAGCATCCTCCAGTCCACAGATGAAGGGATGTGAGACTCAAAGGGAGAGAAATGCCAAACGTGAAGCTCACAAGATTTCCAGCAAAGTCAGAATCAGATGAAAATGTCCTTGAGAAATATTTTAACAAAATAAATAAAAATACAATTAAACACAGATAACGTTATTTTTTAAAACTAAGTCCATATACCTCATCAGGGATCACTGTGGTCAGTTTAGTGACCCCTCTTTCTATTTAAATTTGACAGTTTTGCCTTAGAGAACAACTCCTCCAATCCTCTTCTTTTACGCAGAAAAAGGCTGAGTCCCAGAGAAGGCCGGGGGCTTGCCCATGGCCATATAACTAAGTGCTAGCATTGGGGACTAAAGGTTCCTCATTATCCTTGGTTAATTTTGAATTGATCTAATAATCCAAATCTGTCCTTTATTCCGGAGGGGTCAAACATGCCCTTCTGAGGGCTACATTAGTTGGAACACTCCAGAGTGTGACCCAAACCAGATTAAAATATAATTGGAAACATTTAACAAAATAAATAAAAATACAACAGAATATAGAGAATGTTAATATGTGGAATATAGACACGTGGAGAGTCAAAGTCACTAAATGTGCTCTGGATCTGAAATTGAACTTGGTTTATGATGATCTGTTGTCCACTGCTACTATAATACACCTTTTCTTCCTTCCTTCTTTTGGGAATCAAAATTGGCTGTCCTGGATCCCATCCCCTCTTCCGTGACTCTCTTATTAGATGCCTTCTATAGTTCCTGGCTTTTTAGCCTTGTTGTTGATTTCATGAATTATTAAGTTATAAAGGCATCAATGGCTTCCACCATCCATAATCTGGGGAGCAAATGGAAAATGTATCATTCTTTTTAAAAAAATTATTTTTCTTTAGACACATTTTAAACAATTTTTTACATTTGTTTTTAAAACTTTGAATTCCAGATTCTCTTCCTTGTCCCCACTCCCTTATTTCCATAAAAGTAATGTTGTGAAAGAAAACATAGACCTCCCTCCCCCCAAAAAAACTCTCAAGAAAAATAAAGGAAAAATAAAAGGAAAAAGGGGCAGCTAGGTGGTGCAGTGGATAGAGCACCAGCCTTGAAGTCAGGAGGGCCTGATTTCAAATTTAATTCAGACACTTAACACTTCCTGGCTGTGTTATTCTGGGCAAATCACTTAACCCCAATTGCCTCAGTAAATAAGTAAGTTAATTAATTCAATAAAAGGAAAAAAAGAGAGAGTATGCCCCCATCTGTAGTCAGACAAAATCAGGGAAGGAGGAGGAGATGGAAAAAAAAATTGGAATGCAAGGTTTTGCTAAGGTGAATGTTGAAAACTATCTTTGCATGTTTTTGGAAAAATTAAATACATTAAAAACCCTTTATAATAAAGAATAAGGATACTAGTAATTTAAAGAAATACATCTAATATTCTAAAATATATATACAAAATAATTTGGGGAGGCATTAATAGCAGGATGAGGAAAGACCTCAGTCAGAGGAATGCTTTGAAGGAGACTGGGGATTCCAAGATTTGGAGGTGGGGAAGGAGTGGATATACAAAGTCACAGAGGTGAGACTTGGAATTCCATGATTTTGTGAGTGAGGAATGGTGGGAAATATAATGTAGATCAGAACTGAAATGTAGCATGCCTTGTCTTTCTGCTGTCTCATTAGCTTTAAGGTCAGTTCAGTGGGGGAAGGGGGATGTCTAATCCCAAATGGATTTTTCCATTGTGTCTTCCAGTGTTCACCGAGGATGGCCAGCTATGCAGCTTTCCTTTCCGCTATGGTGGACGGATGCACCATTCTTGTACCTCTAATGTCAGGTCCCTGAAGAAATGGTAGGTCAGTCCAGCCTTCACTACCTCATTACTTTTTTCCTTTTATAATCATTCCTTCAAGGTTTTCCTAAGAAAGTCTATCCTTCCTATGCTGAACAATACTAAGGGAAAGACAGAGTAAAACATGCTATAACAAACCTTTATAAATCTCTTGCTATGTTCAAGGTACCTGGTAAACACATGTGTGTAATGACATAATCCATGCCCTCAAGAAGCTTACAGTCTTTAAAAAAATTATTAATTTTTAAAAATATTTTTAGCATTCATTTTTAAGCAATAGTATTTTATGTTTTTCCAAATACATGTAAAGATAATTTTAAACATTCAAATGTATGTTGAAATAAAGTTGTATAACTTTATGTTTTAATTTTTTCTCCCTCTTTTCCTTACCTCCCCCTCCTCAAGACAGCAAGCAATCTGATATAGGTTAAATATGTATAAATATTTTCAATATATTTCCATTTTTGTCATTCTGTGCAAATAAAATAAGACCAAAAGTGGGGGGGAACATAAGAAAGAAAAGACAAACAAATAAACAAAAAGATGAAAATACTCTACTTAGATCCATGTTCAGTTTCTGCAGTTCTCTCTTGAGATGTGGATGGCATTTTCTGTCCCAAGTCTATTGGAATTGGTCTGAATCGCCTCATTTTGAGAAGAACCAAGTCCATCACAGCTGATTGCCACATAATTTTGTTGCTGTGTGCAATGAGCTCCTG
>NC_067403.1:192819420-193076920 GCF_016432865.1 Antechinus flavipes | reverse complement strand
TCCTCAGATCATAATGTGTGTTCTTTTGCTTGCAGGTGTGCAACCACACACAATTATGACCGGGATCGGAAGTGGGGATATTGCATCATGGCATCCAAAGAGAACACAAGTAAATAAGGTTCCCTTTCATTGGTATAAGGTGTGAGTATACAGGCAATCCTAAGCCCCTGGATGAGAGAGGCTATGGATGATTATTTCTGGATGGGTAGTGAGGTAGGTAGTGAGGTAGGAACCTTTGGGTCCCTAAGGTAAATCTTATTTTTAAAAAATTTTCTACTTAATAGTTTTTTATAAAACTGATTTCTATTATTTTCTTCCTTCCTCCCCTTCCCTTTACCCAAGACTATAAGCAATCTGATATGGATTTTATATGTACAATCATATTAATTTCCACATTAGTCATGTTATGAAAGAAGGCTCAAAACAGAAGGGAAAAACCATAAGAAAGAAAAAAAACAAAGTAAAAGCTAAAATAGTGTGCTTTGATCTGCATCCACACTTCATAGTTCTTTCTCTGGGTGTGGGTGACATTGTTGATCATGAGTCTCCTAAGGTAAACTTTGGCAAACACTGATTAACCACCTACCATTAGATTGGAAGCTCCTTGAAGGCAGGAGTTATCTTTTGCTTTTCCTTATCCCTTAGCACAGAGCTCGCAACATAATTCACTTTTCCTAAATCCTGACTAATCTATTGTATGGAAAATCCTGTGTAAAAGCTAAGGGAACACTGGAGCTTAGACAAAAAAAGTCTCTGCTCTTGTGGAGTACTTTAGCAATAATAATAACAGTTCATATTTATAGAGCCCTTTAAGGTTTGCTGAGTGCCTTACAGTGCCTTACAGCTATTCTTCTTGTGGAAGATGGTATTTTTCTCATTTTACGAATGGGGAAACAGAGGCTCAGAAAGGTTGAGCCTGGGGTCTCATAGCTAGTAAGTGCTAGGAGCAGGATTTAAAATTTTGGTCTTCCTGACTCCATTGCAGAATATCTATCCACAACTCTCTATCATGAATCCAGCTGAAAATGACCTTTAGATTTCTCATAGCACTTTAGCTGGTATTCTCCTTTGCCGGCATCACAGTCCCTTTGGTAAGATATTTGAGTGTATGTGTGCACATATCCCTCCCAATTGAAATCAATTGATTTCACAATTTTGAGGGCAGGGGCCATGTTGCCTTTTCATTTTTGTCTCCTCTGTGCCAAATGTACATCTATATGGACATTCTTGCTGTCAGTAAAATCAAGAAATTTTAATGGATCAACAGCCCACAGGCTCAAGGATAAGCAGTTGAGGGAACTGGCTGCACCTGGAGGCAGCAAGAAGAGGAATTTCATAGGGGTACTTATTCATCTTGATATTGCACTGCTCACTGTATAATAAGCAAATAGACTACCATGGGAGAGATAAGGGCATTTTCAATGAGCTCAGGCTTCTCCTTGACACAGTTATACAAAAAGGAAAACCCCCCACCATTTTTGAACACCAATAATTCCTCCATGATGTGATACGGCTGTGAATCACTGAATTCTACAATTTCTGAAACTTCATAACTTCACAACTGCAGGTGACCCACAGATGCATGGTATTTGTAAGTTGGCTGTAACAGGAGATTAACGATGACCCGTATGTAAGAATTAGCATGAAAGACATCATCAAGGATATGTATAATTGGAGCATTATGTGGGCTGGTTATGAAGTGGGAGTGAAAAAATGCCAGATGGACAGCCCAAGAGTGATGTTGGTACTCATAAAATATTAAAAGAACTAGAAAAAGGCCTAGATTCTTTATAGAAGATTTCTAGAAAGACAGGAATTTTTTCAGAGTTGGAAGGCCTAGACTGCTGCGGGTACAAAGAGCATCCATCCTGACGAGCTCATATACCTGATTCAAGTAGCAGAGTCAAAAAATTCTGGAATAACAACTTGGGGATGGAAAAAGCAACAGAGGTCCTCTAGCCTAACCTTGATCTGAACAGAAATCCTATTTGCAATCTCCCTTCAAAATGATTACCCATATTTTAAGATGAGTAAGAGTTCCAGTGATGGAGGAATCTGCTTTCAGAAGCATCTTCTTTCATGATTGGACAGTTCTAATGGTTAGCCAATTTCTCCTTTTATTTAGTTGAAATCACTTTTTCTATAACTTCTCCTATTGTTTCCTTTTTTTCTCACCTTTAGGCCCAGAAAAACAAATTTAATCTTTCTCCTAGGGCACAACACTTTAAACATGAAACAACATTTATCCTGTTCCTCTTAAGTCTTTCCTCCCCCAGCATATACTGGTCTTCCTCAGTTTCTCAATCAATCTTGACACTTTCTATTCTAGGTCCCCTCCTCTGGATATATCCTAGTTTGGGAATATCCTTCATAAAATATGATATTCAGAGCCAAGCACTCTGTGCCAGTGTGGTCTGACCAGGACAGAGACTGAGGGGACTGTCACCTCCTTTGGTCTGGAAGGATCTGCCTCTTTTAATACCTTAGATTTTTGTTTCCTGTGTCACCCTGTAGAATCATGTTGAGCTTGGAGATTGTCAGAATGCTGGTGCAATGTGCCCAAATTACCATTGGCTCAATGGACAGTCAGTTATTTTAAAGTGGGCCTTGGAGTCAATTGGCTGTTTCCCCATAACTTTCTCACTTCTTTCAGCTAAGTCGGTGGCCTAAAGAAATCCTTTTACTTCTTGGGCCTCTGAAAAGTCTGCCAATTTCCATTAATGATTTACCTTAAAGGAGTCAGTTAATGTTGTTTTTTTAAAAGATTCTTTCTGGACCCAAACCACCTTTTCTTGTTCCATTCCTGCCTAGGGGGAGAGAGAGGGGAAGAGGAAGAAGAGCTGGTTTAAAGGAAGACTGAAAACAATGTCAGCATTTATTTTTTTAAGTTTTTTTTTTTAAGGGAAACAGACTCCTTGGTCTTCTGCACTGGGCCTGCTGGTTTGGGGTAACGGTGGGTTAAGAAGTGGGAAAGGGGCCCTGCCTGCCAAAACAGGGACAGATCAGTTCAGACCTAGTCAAGGATACTGAGGAACCTTCAGTTGGTGAACAGATGCCTCTGCCTAGGGGACAGACCCTCCACAGAGACTTGGAAGCAAGGGATTCAATCAACCAATAGGAGCATTGTGAGGGTAGTGGGGGAAAGGGAATCACAGAATCCTCCTCCATCCCCTGCCCATAACTTCTCAGATGGATCAGCATCTCTCCCAATGAGACCCTTTGTGCTTTCATTTATTGTAGAAAAATGGGGCAATCTAGTGCAATGGGAAGGAGCTCTCTACTGGGAGCCAACCTAGTTCTTGCCATGGCTTTGTCCCTGGAGCTCTCATTTCAGATGTCAGAAGCTCCCATATTATTTGAAAGATTCACAAACACTCCGGAGCATTTCTCAATCCCTTGTTTACTGTTCACTCCCAGAGAATCTGGGAACTTCCCTATATAATTCCATCAAACACTTTCTTTGCAAGCATATGGTTCACAAAGAATGAAACAAGGAAGGTTTTTTTTTTAATGGGTCAAAGAAAGAAGTTAAACTCATAAACGTTGTTAGGACTTGTCAAAGACCTGTTTCTGCCCCCTTATAACCATGATAACGTGTGTATATATATATATATGTATATATATATATATATATATATATACACACACACACACACACACATATAAAACATATATAACTTATAACCATGTTGTGGCCATCCACTGAAGCTCTCCTTAGTTCCCTACATTCACAGATCTTTAGCCCATCCATTCTCCTATGCCAGACTATACAGTTTGCCACAATTGCCAACAGGAAAAAAAATTGCTCCTATCGTTTCCTGGTGTTCTTTGCAGCTGTCAGTTATTGGTATTAATAGCCCCTTTTCCAGAGAATGTGATTCCTGACACGGACCCCTATCTCAGTTTGATCCCCTTGAGGATAGGGACTATCTTTTGCCTCTACAGTAGGCACTTAATATATATTTATTGGATTGATTAATTGAATTACAGTTCCATACCACAGTGCTTCCACTTTGAATCCTTTTCTTTAGGGTTTCCTTTACATTTAGTTCCTTTACATTATAGTTCTTAAAGACCAATGCCCTCTTACAAAAATTTGCCTTGGAATCAAGAGCAAGCCCCTCTTACCCTTTCAATCCCTAAAGTGGGTTCCTTCATCAGGATCTTGTTGAGGACTGTAATTTCACAGTATGATGTGATGTTTCCCATCCATGTCATTAATTCACACTAGCTTAAAAAACTTGACCCAATTTCTCTCCAATTGTCTCAGAAGACAATTGTGAGAATGTGGGTTTTTCTGGATATGATTAGGCAAAGGCTATTCCAATTATTCAGAGCTGCTTCCCACCGTCGTTCTAGTTGGGTAAGAGTTGCTGAATACACCCTAGCATTACCACATGCCAAAAAAATGGAGAGAAGAGAAAAGGAAAAATGATCACTACAATTAATCTAGGCCCAAGCCAGCTCAGACACTTTGCATTTGAAGATCCATTCTGGCTCTTACATTTTTAGAGCTTAGACCTTAGTGTAAATGAGTTTGACATACTACTACCTTGCAGAAATATTTACAGGAAGAAAAAAACAAAGTAATTGGGCTCTAATGGGGGAATTTCAGGTAATTGGGCAGAGTGAGCAGAATACTAAAGTTATAGAATCTCAAAAGTTAGGAACCACAGAGATCATTTAATCAAACTCAGACCTCAGCAGAAATCCTGTCTACAACATCTGATAAATAATCAATTGGTATTTGCTTAAGTTGAAGGATACAAGGCAGAAAGATTAAGCTTTCACTTTCCTTCTGTGTTTGTTTATTTTTTCCTGCTAAGGAAAGTTATTTTGGAATTGGAAAGTTAGAAGAAAAATAGTTAATAAAGAATGCACAAGATAAGCAGGAAGATAGAGAGAAACCTGATTTCCAGTAATTAAAAGATGAATGACCTACGTGGCAAGGTTTTAAAAAGTTGACAGATGTGATTGCAGCATGTCTGTCAGTGATCTTTAGAAGTTCATAGAGAATGAGATAGGGATGTGGTCTGGGGAAGGGCAAATAACCCGATCTTTCCTTCCTCCCCCTGAAAAAGGCGGGGATGAACAGAATAAAGCGTGCAAACTATAAGCTAGTGAACTGGCCTTAAATTATTGATAAAATTCTAGGACATATTATTAAAGCAATGATTAGTGAAAATTTAGAGGAAAAAGTAGTGATCACCCAAAAAACCACCATTAAAAAGACTTAACTTCTTTTCCTTTTTCTGACTGGATAACTGGGCTAGGGAATACTTGATATGGAGTTTAAATTAGATTTTGAGCAAAGTCTTTGACAAATAGCTGACCACATGGTTAAGAGAGTTTACAACTAAGTGAATGACTGGACCCCAAAAGTTGTCATTACTGATTTCATAGTGACTTGAAATGAAGTTTAGTGGGACTTGGGCATTCTCTAAGTTCTCAAAGACTTAAACAAAGGCATAGATGGTGTAATTATTAAATTTGCATAAACCACAAAGCTGCATGCTAGAGTCAGGATGCAAAAATATCTTTAAAAAATTATTTTTAAAATTTTTGATGCAAAAATATCTCAACACCAGAAAACTGGTGCAGATCTAATAAGATAAAAATCTAATGAGGACAAAGTCTTGGACTCCCCCAAATTCACAAGTACAAATTTGGAGAAGTTTGGAGCTAGATTCCGTCTTCCTGAGTTCAAATCTGACTTCAGATACTTAATAGCTGTGTTATCTTGGAAAGACACTTAACCCTGTTTGTCTCAGTTTCTTCCACTGTAAAATGAGCTGGAGAAGCAAATGACAAATCAGTCCAGTATCTTTGCCAAAAAAACCCCCAAAGCTCACAAAGAGTTGGCCAAAATTGACCAATGATAATTGAACTTAATGAAAGTTTATTGTAAGTTAACAGTATGATTTGGCAGTCAAAAAAAGTTAATACTGTTTCAGATAACATTTAATAGTATTTACCTCCCCGTTACATGTTAAGACAGTTTTTAACTTTAATTTTTATAAGATTTTGAGTTTCAAATTTTTCTCCTTTCTCTCCTCCCCTCCCCTTTCTCTTCCTAAAATGTTAGGGGATTTGATATAGGTTATATTTGTGCTATTATGTAAAACATATTTCCATATTAGTCAGCACTGTCAAAGAAGAAACATATTAAAATAAAAAAACATGAAAAAGAATAAATTAAGTGAAAAATGGTTCAATCTGCATTCAGAGTCAGTTTTTTATCTGGATGTGGGTAGCATTTTCCTTTGTGAGTGCTTTGTATTTAGTCTTGGATCATTATGTTGCTAAGAAGGGCTGAATCATTCACACAATGTCATTGATATAATACACTATAGTTTTCTGGTGCTGCTCATTTCATTTTGCATCAGTTCATACAATTCTTTTAGTTTTTTTCCCTGAAATCTCCCTGTTCATCATTTTTATTGTACAATACTATTCCATTATATGAATACACATAGACAGTTTGTTCAGTCATTCCCCAATTGATCGGCAATCCTTCAATTTCCAACATTTTGCTATCACATAAAGAGTTGCTATAAATCTTTTTGCACATTTAGGTTTTTTTCCCTTTTTTTGTGATCCAGATCTAGTAGTGGTATTGCTGAATCAATGGGTATGTATAGTTTGGTTGTCCTTTGGGCATAGTTCCAAGTTGTTCTTCCGAATGGTTGAATCACAACTCCACCAACAGTAATTTGGTGTCCCAATTTCCCCATATCTTCTCCAACATTTATCATTTTCCTTTTTTTGGGTCATATTAGCCAATCTGATAGATGTGAGGTGGTACCTTAAAGTTGTTTTAATTTTCATTTCTTTAATCAAAAGTGATTTAGAATATTTCTTCATATGCTTATCAATAGTTTTGATTTCTTTATCTAAAACTGCCTGTTCATATTTTTTGACTATTTATCAATTGGAGAATAGCTTGTATTTTTACAAATTTGAATCAGTTTTGTATTTGAAAAAGTAGGCCTTTATCAGAAACACTTGCTATAAACATTATTTCCCAGCTTTCTACTTTCCTTCTAATCTTGGTTGCTCCTCTGTGGAGGAAAAAAGTTTTAAATTTAATATTATCAAAATGACCTTTTTTGCCTATTTATTTGAGTATGAATTCTTCTCTTCTCCATACATCTGACAGGTTGACTATTCCATGCTTTTCTAATTTTCATGTAGTTAATCCTTTATCTCAGACATTTAGTGAGACCATCGCTTGCTAGAGATGTCACAGTAGTTAGAGACCTGGAGTCAGGAAAACCTGAGTTCAAATCCAAATTCAGACACTTACTAGCTATATGATCTTGGACATATAATTACTGCCTGCCTCAGTTTCCTTATTCATAAAACAGGGAAAATAATAACTCTTACTTCTCAAGGTTGTGGTGAGGATCAAATGAGATATTTGTGATGTTTTGTAAACTTTAAAGCATTATACAAATTTATATCTATATCAGCCCTAATCTTTCTGAACTACAGTCTTGTCAGTAACTCAAGCTCAAATTATCTAACACAGAACTTATCATCTCTCTCCTAAAATTAAGTTACTACCACCACCATCACCACAACCACTACAAACTTTCTGGTATTCTCACTTCCCACCTTCATCCTATCTTCTGTCTTTTCCTCCTCCACAGAGGACCTAACCTCCTTTTTTACAGAAATACTCTAGGTCATCTGTTGTAAGCTCACTTAGCCCATAGCTCAAAATCCTATATGTTTTCTTTCATCATTTTCTTTGCAGCAATTGGTAAGGAGAATTGATTCTTCTTGTTGAATACAATCACTTTACTTGTATCATTGATCTTATTACCTCCTGTATCCCCTTAGAGTTGACTTAGAGAGAATTTCCAACTTCTTTTTAGTTCTCAATCTCTTTCTTCTGGTTCCTTTCCAACTGCTTACCCATATGCTCAGATCTCCACCATTCCTAATAATGTTTTAAAAAGCAAACAGCTTCAATTGATCTTGTCTTCCCCTCAGGCGATTAACTTACAACTGTCCTGTTCTGTGCCAACTTTCTATTCTTATTTTCTCTATATCCTCACCACCCACATGCTTCTCAACCTCTCACAACCAGATTTTCAACCCTATCATTTGACTTAAAGAACTCTTTCTGAGATTGCCAAGGATCTCTTACCTGCTGAATCCAATAGCCTTTTCTCAGTTCTCATCCACTTGGATTTCTGTATGGACTAGCCTTCCCTCCTTTTGGATACTGTCTTTCCTTAGCCTCCATGATGCTGATCTCTTGATTTCCCTCCTTTTTTTTTTTTTTTTTTGCTATTTATCATCAACCTTACACTGCCTAAACATGCCTGTCCCTCAAGTCCTTCTTCTCTTCTTTCTCTAGATTACCTTGTGTTGATTTCATCAATTTCTATGACTTCAATGATCATTTCCACATAGATGACTTCCAAATCTATATATCAGCCCTAATCTCTTTCTGAACTACAGTCCTGCTTTGCTACTTGACTACGGATGTCTACACATGGATACCCTGTCACTGTCCCAAACTCAACTTATCTAAAACAGAATTCATCATTTCTCCCTTAAAATTAAGGTTCTTCTCCAAATGCCCCCCATTCTGTTGAGTGTGAGTTGACTTGATGGCTATAACATAGGACTTATAGGTAGGAAGACTCAAATTAAAATCCAGCCTCAAAAATTTACTAGCTGTGTGATCCTGGGCAGGTCACTTAACATTAATGTGTGTCAGTTTTTTCATTTGTAAAGTGGAGATTATAATAGCATCCATTTCCCAGGATTGTGGTGAAATGAAGTAATATTTGTAAAATATTTTGTACAGTGCTTAGAACATAGTAGGAGTTTAATAAATGAATATTTCCTTCCTTCCTTCCTTCCTTCCTTCCTTCCTTCCTTCCTTCCTTCCTTCCTTCCTTCCTTCCTTCCTTCCTTCCTTCCTTCCTTCCTTCCTTCCTTCCTTCCTTCTCTCCTCTATAAAATAAAATAAGGGCTTGCAAACTAGTACAGATCAGATGGACTTTTCTCTCAGTGCAGTTTTCTAAGCACACCAAGCACTTAATCGAGCTGAAGAATTGAATGGTGGTGGTGGTGATGGGGCAGAAGAGTATTAGTTTAGTCCAATTGGGTTTGAACATGGAAGGAGAAGTAATAGATGAAGCCAGAAAGTGGGCTTGGAACCAAAAAATGGAAGGGCTTTGAGTATTAAGATGAAGGGCTTATTTTCATTGAGAAAGCACTGGAGGATTTCTTTAAGGTTTCTGAAGAGTGGAGGAACTCCATCAACGCTAAGCTTAGCCTGGCTCTGGGGATGAGGGATAAAGTGGGAGAGGAAGGGAAGAGAGAGGAGAAGGGGAGAGGGAATTTGGGAGGAAGGGAGGGAGGGACAAAGAGAGACAAACAGACAGAGAGAATGTATGTGCGCATGTGAATACGCGACACCCTTAGCCATTTGTGAGTCGACATTGCCATCCCATGGTCAAAGCTGAGAATGCATGCCGATTCACGTCTGGGACAGGGCTGTGGGAACAGAACGCACCTGCTGGACTTTTTAAGGAACTGGACCCCAAGATTTGGGGGGACTGCGTGTGCGCCCGTGTCCCTGGGTCAGCCCCGACAGTGAGCCCGTATCTGTGCGCCCGCACCCCCGTGCGCCCGTGTCCCTGGGTCAGCCCCACGGGGAGCCCGTATCTGTGCGCCCGTGTCCCTGGGTCAGCCCCACAGTGAGCCCGTATCTGTGCGCCCGTGTCCCTGGGTCAGCCCCACGGGGAGCCCGTATCTGTGCGCCCGCACCCCCTGTGCGCCCGTGAACCTGTGTCAGCTTCCATGGTGAGCCCGTATCTGTGCGCCCGCACCCCCTGTGCGCCCGTGACCCTGGGTCAGCCCGCACCCTTTGTGCGCCCGTGTCCCTGGGTCAGCCCCACAGTGAGCCCGTATCTGTGCGCCGGTGTCCCTGGGTCAGCCCCACAGTGAGCCCGTATCTGTGCGCCAGTGTCCCTAGGTCAGTCCCCACGGTGAGCTCGTTTCTGTGCGCCCACACCCCCTGTGCGCCCGTGTCCCTGGGTCAGCCCCACAGTGAGCCCGTATCTGTGCGCCCGTGTCCCTGGGTCAGCCCCAACAGTGAGCCCGTATCTGTGCGCCCGCACCCCCTGTGCGCCCGTGTCCCTGGGTCAGCCCCGACGGTGAGCCCGTATCTGTGCGCCCGCACCCCCTGTGAGCCCGTGTCCCTGGGTCAGCCCCGACAGTGAGCCCGTATCTGTGCGCCCGCACCCCCTGTGAGCCCGTGTCCCTGGGTCAGTCCCCACGGTGAGCTCGTTTCTGTGCGCCCACACCCCCTGTGCGCCCGTGTCCCTGGGTCAGCCCCACAGTGAGCCCGTATCTGTGCGCCCGTGTCCCTGGGTCAGCCCCAACAGTGAGCCCGTATCTGTGCGCCCGCACCCCCTGTGCGCCCGTGTCCCTGGGTCAGCCCCGACGGTGAGCCCGTATCTGTGCGCCCGCACCCCTCACTGTCAGCCTGGGTGAGCGTGGTCTGTGTTCAAACACCGTCTGTCCCGGGGCAGAGGAGAGGGAACCGGTGGGCAGTGTTTGGCCCCAAGACGCTGGATTCCTTTGAACCTTACCCTAGCGCCAATTCCTTTGTGACCCTGAGAGAAAGCCTTTCCCCTCCTCAGTTTCCTTGTGCTGGATTTTGAGTGAGAGAGGGCCTGGGCTCTGTTACTAAGTGACTCTTATCACTTACTTTTCCCCCTGCTTTGGTTTCCTTATCTATAAAATGGAGAGTTGGGATGGCTGACCACTAAGGTCCCGTCTACCTCTAAGTGGGGAGTCCCCTGTATACAAATGGAGCTGGTGATAGGGCTTGTCCCGGGCATCCATCTGTATCTGAGTGTGTTTATGGCACACACCTGCATTTGTAAACAGCGTTGTGTGTGGAAAATTGTGCAAGTGTGAGTCTGCCTTGTTTGCATTTGAGTCAGTCATGGAATCTTGGAACTGAATGGAAACTCACAGGGAACCTAGTTCAGTTGTTACCTGGGAGAGATCCCCTGTCCAGCATTTCTTGGTTAATTGGATGACTTCGACTTCCTGAGCTCTCCAAGAAGTTGGCCAGCGTTTTGGACTTCTGATCTTGTATTTTCTTTTTTGTAAGACACCGGAGAGTAGATTTTGGCCTTTGTATGCTCCTGTGAGGCTGATGGATCATCCTATACCCCAATCCCAGAGATGGAAGTCTTTTAATCCAAGAAATGTCAGAAAGCAGAACAATACTGGAATACCAAGAGAATAGAGGTACAAATGTTCTTAACAATTTATCAGCCATGGAGAGTCTTCTAGGAATAAGACACTGGAGAACCTGGACAGTTCAAATCCCAGAATCCAGCCTTCTCGTCAGAGAAAGGAAGTTTTTTTTTTTAATTTGATATTTACTTTTTTCCCCCATTACATGTAAAAACAGATTTTAGCCTTCATTTTTAAAACTTTGAGTTGAAAGGAAGCTTCTTACACAGTACCAGCCTCTTGGAGAGAGAAGAGGATCACATAACTGACTCCTGAAGATGGAGAGGCAGCAGGCAGTTTAAACTAGCAATCTGAATTGAAAGAGCTGACCATTGTCCTACCCTGTTATCTTGAGTTATTCAGACAGTACAATTAACTCAAGTGGAAGAAGTTCTTGATTAAGCTCCAGGAAGAAGGTTCTGTTTCCCTTTTAGGGTCTCCAGGGGAGTATCAGGGCACTGCCTATCACAAGATCTCTTGTCCAAGAGAAAGGAAAGAGAAGATGGGTAGGAATTCCAGTTACTAGGGTAACATCCTAAATTAGGATGCCTTATGGGGGACATAGTGAGTCTTCCCACCAGAATGGTGGTTTATTGCAATATCAAGTTTATTTTTCTTCAAACGCAAGTCCAAACTACATCGTGGTGCTAAGAGTTTGGAGAATTTTAGCATCTTGGGGTAAACTGGGACTTGCCAGAGAGGAAGGAAGATTGTATCATTTATTTATGGATCACTGTATTTGTTTTTGGCACTTCTCCTGAAGTCAGGAGGACCTGAGTTCAAATGTGACCTCAGACACTTAACTTCCTGGCTGTGTGACCCTGGTCAAGTCACTTAACCCCAATTGCCTCAGCCAAAAAAAAATTTAAATTTAAATTAAATAATTTATTTATAAACTAAATAAAATAAAATACATAGAATTACAAAGAAAACTAGTTAGGTGGAATAGTAGTTATAATTCTATGATAATAGAATATATCTATTGTTAACTCAAATGCTTGTACAGGAAAAGGGGACCCATTTAATCATATATAGGAGGTCATAGACATAGTTATATTCCATGTATATTCTGACATTTCCAAGTGGAAATTTGGTGGAAGCAAAAGGGCCAAAGAGAAAATGTTCTGGGACGAATCAACTCTTATATTGAACTTGTTCTGTGTAAACTAATAGTCTGGGAGCCAGGTGACGGGTTACACTTATGGTGTTCTGGCCTTCATTTAAAGAGCAACAGAAACAAAAAATTTACTACCTCTTTTGAACAGTTCTCTCTCTTTTTTTAAAATGCGTTTGTGTATTGATACTTTAGCCTCTAAGGGATGGTGCTAAAATGCACTTAGGTTAGACAGCCCCGCTCCCCCAATCTAGACTCCCTTGTCTCTCTGTTGGTCCAAGCTCTAGCAGAAATGTTACTATTTAAGGGAAGTTTGTGTTTAGTGGCTCCCATAGTCACTGTCCTCCCACATATTGGCTCTTCCTTCTACCAGTGCTCAAAGCTCTCCATTAGACATTATCACTTGTCCCTTGGAAATAAGTCACTCAATATTGAGGTGTTGAGTGGGACGGTAGGACTATATTTCTCATGTAATATACTTTAAAGCAGAGGTTCTTTTAAAAATACTATTTTTATTTTTCCAGATACATATAAAGACATTTTAAACATTTATTTTCTAAAATTCTGAGTTCTAAATTCTCTCCCTGTCCCCCAAGATGATAAGCAGTTTGATATAGATTGTACATATATAACCATGTAAAATATTTCCATACCAGTTATATTGTGAAAGAAGACACAGATCAATAATCCCCACAAAAAACACCCAATTAATGAAAAAAATAAATAAAATGAAAAAATGGTACGCTTTGATCTGCATTCAAATTCTATCTATTCGTTCTCTGGATATGGACAACCTCCTCATCAAGATCCTTTGGAGTTGTCTTGGGTCATGGTATTGTTGAGAATAGCAAAGTCATTCATGATTGATCATTGCACAATATTGTTATTATTGTGTACAGTGTTTTTCTTAACTTTTTGTGGTATATACTTCTTGGGCAGTGTGGTGAAGCCCTTCCTATAATAATAGTTTAAAAATAGTTTAAATAGTTTAAATTTAGGGGCAACTAGGTGGTGCAGTGGATACAGCACCAGCCCTGAAGTCAAGAGGACCTGAGCTCAAATTTGACCTCAGACATGTAATACTTTCTAGCTGGGTGACTCTGGGCAAGTCATTTAACCCAATTGCCTCAGGAAAAAAAGTTTACATTTAAATTAAATATTTTATTTATTAACTAAATAAAATAAAATACAAACAACAAAACCCCCCAAAACTAAGCTCATAAACTCTTGCTTTACAATATTGTAAAGATAATTACATGTGAAAGACTTAGTAACTCCAATCAATATAATTCACTACCACTCCGATACACTTTTGATATAAAATGCTAAATGCCTCCAGGAAGAGTTGATGGACTCTACAGATTGAAGCACGTTTTTCCTTTTCTTTTTCTTTTTCAGAATGTGGCTAATGCAGGAATAGATTTTATACAATTTTAAAAGGATTATCATATTTCTTGTCTTCTCGATTGGATAAGGAGGGGGTGGAGGGAGGGAATGTGAAAATAAAAATAAAATGAAATTAAAAAATTAAAAACAAACAAAAGATCCCCTGCTTTAGAAGATTAAAAGATGCTAATGTTGGATTTTCTTCCATTGCAGAAGGTGAGTAAAGGTGAGACGTTTCTGGTCAGAGAACCACAGTGTAATGAGAAGAGCATGAAAATGGGTTTGAATTCTGGTTTAAGTTATAAGATAGGTGACCCTGAACAAGTCATTTCCTATCCCAATTTCCTCTGTAAAATTTAAGTTGATTTGATAAGCCTTTATTAAGTACTTCCTTTTAGGTATCCCTAGGAAGTAGCCTTACAAAGAAAGAAATGGAATTTGCACTGCCTTCAAGGATCTTATATTCTACTGAGGTAGAAGGAATTGAGTGGTAGGATCACCAGGTCCATTTATTGTAAAGTCTATGACCCTATTTCTCCCATCTCACAAAGAGGCGACTACTCCCTTCCTTGTGCTCCAACAAATCAGGTCTTTGAGATCCTTAAAGAAGGGTTTTCTGCGTGAACAGAGCACCGTGTCTGGCCAGAAGTCGGCAGAATTTCCAGTTGATAGGCAATGTCTGAGAGAAGGAGACAAAGCAGGAGAGAATGAGACTAAGGAGAGACATCCCTGTGTCTTCCAGGCAGCCTGGATTACTGTGCCTCCAGCCCTTGCAGAAATGGAGGCTCCTGCTCCAACTCCCAAGATGCTACTTCCTACCACTGTGCCTGCCCTGAGGAATTCACCGGCAAGGACTGTGAAATGGGTAAGAGGCCCCCTCCTCTCCCTCCCAGGCCCGAGGAACAACTTGGGCACCTGGAAATGATGAGCGGGCAAAAGAGAAAGATGCTAGATTTCAGATGCTAGAAGCAGATCAGTTCCACAAAGTAGGAAAAGCTCTGGGTTGCAAAAGAAATATGAGGCATGACTCTTATTAGCCGCATACTTCCTGTGCCTCAGTTTCCCCATATATTTTTATTTTAATTTGGGGAATTGAGGGGGGGGTTGGTCCATATCTGTAACTATATTTTGTGAGGGCCCTCCAACACCATTGAATACCAGTATAATTGGCAATTTATAGTCTTAACCTAGAGCAGAGAAATAACTCTAATCTTAAGATCAAACCTCCTATCCACTAAGCAACACTATCTCTTTGGCTCATGCAGAAGATAATTCTGATAGAAGGAGCTCAATCTAGTACTTCTCAAATAATTATGACATCTTTATATTTGTGACAACTCGTAAAATAAGTAACATTTTGGTTATCTGGATGATTCCTGAGTTTGAAGCCTGCCTCAGATACTTATTAATTCTGTAACCCTCTCAGGCTCAGTTTTTCCATCCGCAAAATGTGTTACTAATAGCTTGTGATTGTGAAGATCAAGTAAGATAACCTATGTAAAACATTTTGTCGACCTTCCTATATAAATGACATCTATTATTATTGTCTTACCTTTAAAAAGCACATTATACTTTGATCTTAGGACATAAACTCAGATTCTAGATAGAAATCTCTTTGGGACTCTTATCACTATATCTCCCTAAAATCATAGACCAGAGCCGGATGCCTGCTACTTCTTTACAGTGTAGAACTTTCTGACAAACATTTATTTTTGTTGATATCATTGTCTTTCTGAGATGTCAAGTCTCTTATCTCTCAAACAAGAGATTTGGACTATGTAAACTCAGAAGTCCCTTTCGGCTCTAATCTTAGAAAGTGATGATTTTGACTAAGAGAAATAAATTGTCTGAATTTGACTGCCGGGTTGATTTGTTTTTAACTATCCTTCAATGATATGTTCACTGATGGGATTACCTTCTGCTTTTTCTGGGGAAGGGGTCTAGCAAGAGGAAAAATAAATGTCGATGCTATTAGGACAGGATCTGGCTTATTTTTCTCCTAACTTCTGTCTTTCTCCTCCTGAACAGAGAAATGCTTTGATGAAACTCGTTATGAGTACTTTGACATTGATGAAAGCTGGGCTCGCATCCATCAAGGGGTTGTAGAGTGGTGTAATTGCTCCAAGGGTCACATTGAGTGTGAGAAGATCCGCTATACAGGTAGCCCGGTTTCCCCCATCCTCCCATTCCTCCCCCAAACTGGCAAATGTGGAACTGAGTAAATTTGAGAGGGAGGGAGCTGTTGTTGTTAGGGGATAAATAGTGGGAAGGTGACCCAAATGGACCATGGAAACAAAAGGGGTGGGAAACACCAAATAATGTTAGAACTATAAAGGACTTGCTTGCATTTTGGATTTCCTTCAAAGGCTAATTGTACACTAGTTCAGAGTCCGATTCTTTTTGTACAGCAAAATAACTTTTTGGACATGTATACTTATTGTGTATTTAATTTATGCTTTAATATATTTAACATGTATTGGTCATCCTGCCATCTAGGGGAGGGGGTGGGGGGAAGGAAAGGAAAAATTGGAACAAAAGGTTTGGCAATTGTCGATGCTGTAAAATTACCCATGCATATAACTTATAAATAAAAAGCTATAATTAAAAAAAAGAACTATACAGAATTTTAGAAAACAGAGCAGTGGTTCTCAAACTTTTGTTCTCAGAATCTGTATGTTGTTAAAGAACTATTGAGGATCTGTTCAAAGAGTTTTTGTTCACATGGGTTATATTTATAGCTATTTACTATAATAGAAATAAAAATAAATTTGAATTTGTAGACCCTCTGGAAGGGTTTCAGAGACCCCAACAATTCTTTGGACTACACTTTGAGGACCACTGAAACAGAGCATGCTAGAGATGGAGTTAATTGATTTTAGAATACTTCCAACAGACAACTAGAAAGGACTTTAGAATGCAGCCACTGGGTGGCACTGCGGGAAAGCACACCTAGCTGCCTGGTATTCCATGGTCTTAGTGTGAATCAGGTTTTTGCTGACTGCCACTCACCTCTGAGTCCTCCTGGGAAAGGGTCCTAGACCTGGAGCTCAGGACTGAGACTTGAATCCTGGCTGTAGAGACATAAACCTCTACTGGCTTCTTGACATCATCTTTACTTAAAATGGCAAATCTTTTTCTTCCATTCACAAAATTCTGTGAACCAAACACTTCTATTTAAACATCATTATCTCAGTAAATAGCTTAATTGGGTAAAATAGAAGGGTAATGGAAAACAGAATCATTATTATGCTGTTCCCTCTCCTTCACCAGAGCCTCTAGGAAAACACCCAGGATTCTAGATGTTTTGTGAGTCAGAACAATGTCTCAAGAAGTCCTATTAATGTGTTTACTTTTACTAGTCAGCACAGGGATATAGTGAGTTCAAGGTTTAACAAAATTGAACAAATTCTACAAAATAATTTAACAATATAACAAATAATTTAATCTAAAAAAATAATATGGCAATAAAAATAGCAGCAGAAAATTTCTTCTATCAGCTCTTGATTTCTCTGTCCCACAAATACATGCACAATTAATAAGAAGTGTGGACAGGCATGGGATGATGCATGGGGTACATACAAATGAAGGAGATGAGGAGCCAAAGCATATGTGGGGAGGAATAATTTATGCCTCAAATGCTGCTTTCTGCTGTGCCTCATTCCAGTTAGATGTCACTTCTCTACTGCTCCCTAGCAAATATTATATGGCAATTCTTCCTTGTTGGACATCGTATTCTGTTCATCTGATATACCTTAAAAAGATTCAGCTGCCTTCAGGGTCATTCAACATAATTATTGATTAGATTGATCCAATTTAATCCAATAAACATTTAGTAAGCACCTACAGTATGCCAGGTACTGTTTTAAGCATCAGAGATACAAATAAAAAGACAATGCCTGTCCACAAGGAGCTTATAATCTAATGGAAAAACTGGAAAATGGGAGGGGGCCTCTAAGGAGTCTCATGTTCTGCGGGGTATCCAAGTCAAGCAAAGCTGCAAATGCAAAGGGATGTAAGACGGTTTTCCAGCAAGATCATTCAGCCATCATCCTGCATCCACTGGGATGTGCTGTGATTAAGTAAGCTTCTGTAGGGAAGGGCTCCAGCTCAGCTAAAGTCTCCAGCAGAGATGCCATTATCTTCAGGACCATCAACCACTTTGTCTTCCATCCGCTGGGGAATTTTGTGATTAGTAAACATGTCTCCTGAAGGGGAGGAATACAGCTTTCTTTTTTTCTCAATAGTATTTTATTTTTCCAATTATATGTAAAGAGAGTTTTCAACATTCATTTTTGTAATAGTTTGAGTTCTAATTTTTCTTTCCTCCCCAAGATATCAAGTAATCTCATATAAGTTATACATATGCAATCATTTAAAATATATTTCCATATTAGTTATGTTGTGAAAGAAGGATCCAAATGAAAGGGGCAATACCACAAGAAAGAAAAAGCAAACAAAAAAGGTGAAAACAGTATGCTTCAGTAGGCATTCAGCCTCCACAGTTCCCTCTCTAGATGCAGATGCCATATTCCATCCCAAGTCTACTGTAATGGTTTTGGATCACTATGCTGCTGAGAAGAACCAAGTCTGTCATAGCTGATCATCACATGATCTTGCTGTTATTGTGCACAATGTTCTCCTGGTTCTGCTCACTTCACTCAGCATCAAGGACTATAGCTTTCTATGGAAGAATGCTCACAGAAAATAGAAGATGCTCCGACTTAGATAATTTCTGTTTTTTGAACTCTTCTTTGAGTTACCCATTTTCCTATCCATTCTGAGTCCTTAGTTCAACTATAACAGCCCTCAGTTAGTCACTACACACTTACTATGTGTCAGGTGCTGTGCTAAACACTAAGGATACAAAAAAAAGATAATAGAAATTCAATCTAGCTTTTAATTCTTCTCATTCCACTGGGCTGAGACACATATCTCCAGTACTGTACTTCCTTAAATGGAAAAGGAAATGGGTGAAACTATGGTGAGAAAAATATTTTTATTTTTCCTTCTAATGCCCCAGTTTTCTATGCAAATGACAAGAGCTGGGAGTGCCTGAAGAAGACTGGACTCATGAGTTCTGTATCACTTCCTTTCTCATCTACTTTCTTTATGCATAAACCACAGCCTTGTCTCTGTCTAGCCTGAGATCTTAATGAACATTGATTTTACATCCTAATCAATCCCCAGGCACTCAGTCCTTCCCATAGAAAGAAACCTCTTTAACCTGGTGCCCTTATAAATTTCTGTGTTTATCTTTCTCCTCTCAGCCTCACTGGCTCCTGGAAATTTACTGTGTTCTCCTAGACTTCCTACTTCCCCATAAAAGGGACTGGAACATGAATCCATATTTTCTTACTCCAAAGACATTAGTCCTTTCTCTTTATCATTTGGGATTCAACTTTCAAGTTCCCTGTATCTCAAAATGATCCCATCCTTTCCCTTTTCTGCCACAAATATTTCCCCTAATGCCTTGATCTAAACCAGTGGTCCTCAAAGTGTAGTCCAAAGAATTGTTGGGGTCTCTGGAACTCTTTTAGAGGGTCTACAAATTCAAAATTATTTTTTATTTCTAATATTGTAAATAGCTATAAATATAACCCATGTGAACAAAAACTCTTTGAACAGATCCGCAATAATTTTTTTTTTAACAACATGAAGATACTGAGAACAAAAGTTTGAGAACCACTGATCTAAACAGTCGGATAAATCAATCCATTGTAATACATTAATGATGGAAAGTGGTTTTTCTGTGGTCAAAGGAAGGTTTGGAACAAGAAATGTCTGGAAAGGACAATGCTGAGCCCAAAGAATGAAGTTCTAATGGTGGAATTTCAGGCCTTTTCCCAGACCGAGAAGAATATTTAGGAAGGGGTGACGTTTTCCCATATAGGTAATGCTTTTCCAATAAAGTAGATAATCTGTTGTCATGGATCATCCATCCAAGAAATATTTTTAAGGAGCTTTGGGCTAGGGACACATAAATGAAAAAATGGCCAAGTTCCTGCCTTTAAGGAGTTCATTATCTATTAGAAAGACACATATAAAATGAATATAATCCGTGTTACAATATGGTACATATTCAATTGCTGTTTACACAGACTGGTAGAAGAGATTTGAAAGAAAGAGGGATCATCTGAATCTGAGGGGTTGGGGAAGGTTTCAAGCAGGTGGAACCTAACATGGGCATTGAAGAAATGGAAGGATTCTTACAGACATTTATTTGTGTGTAGGAGGTATGGGAGTGGTACCTGTACAAGCCAGGGAAGTGGAGGGAAGGGGAGGAGGGGAGAAAGCAGGATCAGGGTGAGAGAGGCTCCTATCAATGGGTCTATCCTGTAGCCTTATCGAGAATCTTAGAATAGAGAAAAATAGAACAGAGAAAAAAGAAATTCTAGGGGAGTTCAAGTGATTCCTGCTCTAATAGGTCTTTCATCCATTGTTACCTGCAGCCTGTGTGAATAACCCATGCCTCCATGACAGTGTCTGTAGAATGATTGTCTCCACTGGAAAGACCATCTGTGCTTGCGAAGGGCTCTATGCAGGGAAATACTGCAACATTGGTAAGTCAAGGTGCCCGCCAAAGAATTGTCTGCCTTTCATAGAACGTTCAAGATGGAATGGACTATAGAACATATAGTCAGCACTGTGAGAGGACCTTAGAGTTGAATAGTACCTTAGGACATAAGACATGAAATGTCAGAACTGAAAGAGGTCTTAGAACATAGAACAGTAGAACTGAAAGGGACCAGAGAACAAAGAATGTCTGAGACAGAAGGGAAGTTAGAACATAGACCATCATAAGAGCTCAGAGGTACTTTGGAGCATGGAAAATAGAATATCAGAACTGGATGAAGACTTAGAACATAGGATATGAGAACTGGAAGGGATAATAGGACCCAGAACACCAGAGCCAGAAGGGAACTTAGAACATAGAAAATAGAATACTAGAGTTGGAAAATAGAGTATCAGAACTGGATGAAGACTTAGAACATAGGATATGAGAACTGGAAGGGATAATAGAAACTAGAACATCAGAACCAGAAGGGAACTTAGAACATAGAATATAGGCTATCAGAGCTGGAAAACAGAATATCAGAACTGCATGAAGACTTAGAACATAGGACATGAGAACTGAAAGGGATAATAGGACCTAGAACATCAGAACCAGAAAGAAACTTAAAACATAGATTATAGGCTATCAGAACTGTGAGGGAGTATGGAAAATAGAATAACAGAGCTGGAAGAGACTATAGGCCATGGGACATTAGAGCTGAAAGAGACCAGAGAAGCTAGAACATCAGGACCAGAAGGTAACTTAAGAACATAAACTATCAGAACTGAAATGGATTTTGGAACAAACAAAAATAAAGTATCAGAACTGGAAGAAGATTTAGAACATAGGATCTTAGAACTAGAAGGGAACCTAGAACTTAGAACATCAGGTCCAAAAGGGAACTTCAAACACAGAACATAGGCTATCAGAGCTGAGAGGTTCTTAGAATATGAAAAGTAGAATATCTATAGAAAGAGCTATAGGACATAGACAGATGGAACTAGAAGAGACTTTAAAACTTAATAGGGTTATGGTGTCTGAACCAAGCAGTGAAAGTGACTCCTCAGTATAGCTGAGTCTCAGACAAAGCCCCTAGGACATTAAGAGGAGCAGGGGAAAGTTGAACCTGGAAGAAACTCACCTGGGTTGTGCTTGCCAGGAGGAATGGTGATAACCATTTGGTAATTTCCTATTTTAGTTAATTATTTTTGCTAGTGAAGTGCTAAGATTAGCTGTTTCTATACTATAGAAGGGCTCAATTTAATTCGAGTACCCCAGAAGAAAGCCCTGATCACCCCATCCTCTTTACAGCTTCTGAAACATAAAGTGCTAGTGCTGAAAAAATCTATGTATAGATGGTTAGTAGGAAAAAAACCCCTAAAAATATCTAATCTACCTTCTTCCTTTTATGGAGGGCAAATTAAGGCACAGAAAGGAGTATGGTACAGTGGAATGAACAGTGACTTTCTGGGTTCAAATCTCATCTCTGATGCTTACTATTCATATAATGTTGCAGATTGAGATTGAAGGGGGACCCAGAAGACCTGGATTCTTAGTTCTTGTTCTGTTACTTTGCTATGTAACTTTGAGAATGAAATGTCTGAGATAGAATGACTAAGCAACAGATATCCCAGAGGGTTGCAGGGATCACATATAAAGAATTACTATCCGGGAGTGTTCAGTGGGGAAGAGAGACAGACGTAATATTCATGGACTCAGATGTCTATAAAGCAATGCAAACAAAATAGTAGCTGCATTAGAATCTAGGTTTTATTTTTCTTCTCTGTAGAATGAAAGAAAAGTCTAAGACCTCTAAAGTTTATTCCAGTTCTGAAATTCTGTATTCTAAGATTAATTGTGGTTTCTGGTAAAATTCCTGAATATATGATTGAAGGAATAAAATTTGTGAGTATTTTACAGAAGGAAAAGGTGATCACTAAGAACTAGCATGTGTTCGTAAGATACAGGTCATGGTAGATAAACATCATTGGGTTTTTGCTAGAATTATTAAACTGATGATAATGCTATAGGTGTAGTTTATTATGTTTTAGTGAAGCAAAAAAAGTTTTTAAAAATTATAAATTCAAAAGTGATAAAATAATCAAATAAACATGCAAAATAAAGAGAAAATTCTTGCATAAACCCTCATCATTTAACAAGATAGAATCAAATGAATTAGCAAGCAATAAATAAGCACAAGATATGCTGTCCTATATCTCTTTCCAGTTCTGTATAAAGTTCTATTAATTTCTGAATTTATTTGCTTGCATGCTTCCTTTCTACCTTTCTTTCTCACCCTCCTTTCTTACTCCATCTTTCAATTTATTCTTTCTTTCTTTCCTTCCTGTCTTATAGGATTTCAATAAAATTGTGTGTAATCCTGGTTCTCAGGAAAACATTTGACAATATCTCTCAAGCTGCTAGAAAACAAAAGTGAAGGAGATGGGACATTTCAGATAGATGGATGCAGAACTAGTTAAGTAATTAGTTATAAAGAGTAATTATGAAGGTCAGTGTCAACTTGAAGATCTCTAGTGGTGCCTCAAAGATCTGTCCTTCACTCTCTGTTGTTCAGCCTTTCTAGAAATGAGCTAAATGAAACAAATAAAAGGTTTATCATTTTTGTAGATTATACCCAGCTGGGAGAAATTACTAACACAATGGATGACAAGTTTTAAAAAATCCCATTTTATTAGCTAGAAAATGAGTTCAACCAATTAAAGTGGAATTTAATAGAGTAAAAAATAACATCCTATATTTGAGTTCCAAAAAACAAAAAAAAATTGGGTGTGGGGAGTAGGTTCAATGCAAAGAAAAACTTTGCATTAATTAAAACTATCTGGAAATGGAATGGGTTGCCTCAGGAAATAATGGAATCTCCCTCTGTCAAACAGTGAGTGATGACTTGTTGGAAATGTCAAAAGTGGAATCTTTGGGGTTTGCAGATTGGATGGAATAACTTCTGAGATCTCTTCCATTTCTGATATTCTGTGTGTCTCGGCAAATATTTCTTCTAGCTCTAATATATGTTCTTTGCTTTAAGGTCCCTTCCAACTCTAGCATTCTATCTTCCAAAGTTCTAGTTCCAGTTCTAACACCTTATGTTTTATGTTCCAAGAACTCTTCTCGACTTTATCTGATTCTGTGAAGGAAGGTCAGTAAAGTGCAAGGTCAACCAGCCAATAAATATTTCTTAAAAATTAACTGTGTGCTAGACATTGTGCTCAGCATTGGGAATACAAAATGGCAACAGAGAATTTCTGCTCTCAAAGAGCTCAGACGCTCAGAGGTAGGTTTTGGTTCAGGTGAAGTCTCTTAGCTTGAATTCCCAGACCTAGTTTTGACGGAGTAAGTGGGATGAGGAATTGGGAAGCCCCCTCCATAGCCTTCTCAAGCTTGCAAGAGGAGATGGAGGGTGGATTCCGTGTTGGCTGGTGTTCAGCCGGTATTTCCTGCCCTCAGTTCCTAGGGAGACGTGTTACTTAGGGAACGGCACAGACTATCGGGGTATTGCCAAGAAGACCATCTCGGGTCAGAACTGTTTGCCCTGGAATTCAGATGTGCTGTATCAAGAGCTCCATGTGGATAGTGTAGAGAAGGCTGTACATCTGGGGCTGGGCCCTCACTCCTACTGCAGGTGAGTGTTCACCTAAGTCTGTCCCATATGACCAAAACTCTTCAGAGTCTCTCCTACTCTCATCCCTTTTCCTCTGCAAATAGAAAAGCCAATGACCTTGGGGAAGGGAGAACCTGTGTCATGGTCAGAGACCTTCTGTTGGAATGACCTGTCATTTCAATTTCCTCATCTTTAATGTGGATAATCATATTTGTACCACCAACTCCTTGGTGATACCTAAGGGTGAGCTGTTATAAGCCTGGGGTCTTGGAAACAATTTAGAAGCTAGATTCAGGAGACCAGAGTTCATATTCTGGTTCTGACTTTTTTTTAGTCATGTGTTCCAGGACAATTCAAATGTTGCCTGAATGCTAAGGGATCCTGGTTGATCCACCCCATCCAGGAACAATGGCAGATTTCATTTTAGTCATAATTCAAAACTGGAAAGTGTCAAGGAGGAAAGTGTATTTTTGTCCATCAGCAAGGGAATTGACCAGACAGACAATGGAGGAGATATCCAGAATATGAATGAGACCCTTAAAGAAATTGTACACTCCCTTACAATAATTAGCAAAGTTTAAGTCTAAGGTTTTACTAGTACTCCCTCTCCCCCTTGTAACTTTTAGGGTGGTTATTTTAGCTGAAAAGATATAAATACAATCACAATCATTTTAAGCCCTCCTGTTACCAAGCCTTGCTAACATAAAGAAAAAAGTTTAGCTCTCTGCCTTAACTTAGATTAATATCTTTTTCTAGTTAATGCCTGTCTCTTTGTAGTTGAGACAAGACTCAGGTTGCTGCAAACATCTGGGTAATGAATTTGGGTATCTATAATTATGAAATATAATTTTTTGACTAATAGATGATATTACATGGTCTGCAGATAAATAGGCATTAGTTTGGATCTTCTATTCCTCCTACTTTCCCTTTCTCACCATGTAGGATTGAGGACTTTCCTTGATCTCATTTTTATCCACCTGAGCTCAGTCTCACATTTTCTTTCTTCTATCCCAGGTTGCCCCTGGGCTGCTGATTCTCTTTCCAGCTTGACCCCACTCTTTCCTCCTTGTTTCCAGTCCCATGAATCTCTCTCTAGTTTCTAAATAGTTCAAGATTACAAGTTCTGAACTGTACATTTTATAAATTTCCTAAGATGTGACCAAATCTCTCACCTAATGTTTTTTATTTATTTTGATTTTATTGATTTAAAACAGAACCTGTTCACACATTATGACTGATTATACACACACATATACACCCCAGTTTAAGTTGAATAATAAGGTTCTTAACCTTTTTGTGGGTCTTGTCCTGTTTTCTAGGGCGTAACCTTCTATTATTCAACATTTCAATAGAAAATGTAGGTTTTCATTCCCATAAGCCTTTTCACAGTTCCTGGTTCTCACAGCTATTCTTCTTTGTTGGTACAGGGGGAGTTTAGCTCTAGCCCCTGTGCCCCTGCTCTTATTCTTCAGGGATGGAGGGGCTCAGAGGATGGGGAGCCGTGGCTCCCAAAGCCTCCCTGATTGTCTCTTTCTTGTGTCAGAAATCCCGACAGCGATGAGAAGCCTTGGTGTTACATCATGAAGGACAACACTCTCTCCTGGGAGTACTGCAACATCTCTGCCTGCGGTAGGTGGGCTCTGAGCCAAGCAGAGGAGAACCGCTGGTGTTTTAGCTCGCGGCCATGAGGCACAGTATCATCCAATCCCACAAAGGAAAAAAACCCAATCAGAATGCAAGAAGATGCATTCTCAGAAGCTGATATAGGGTTTTTTTTTTTTTTTTTTTTAATCCCACTAGGAGGACAGTCCTAGGAAATGTCTAGGAAATAGGAATGACATGTTTATCTTGCTTTATAACCAGGGGTATGCTGGTAAATGTTTACAACAGGCTCTCTCTTATTTATTTTTATTGTATTTTCTTTTTCCAAATACAACAAGCTCTCCAATAAGGTAGGGGATTTATTTTTATTTTTATTTTTTTGCTGAGGCAATTGGGGTTAAGTGATTTGCCCAGGGTCACACAGCCAGGAAGTATTAAGTGTCTGAGGTCACATTTGAACTCAGATCCTCTTGACTTCAGGGCTGGTGCTGTATCCACTGCGTCACCTAGCTGCCCCTACAGGACATACTTTTAATTTTAATCTGCGTTGTGAACATTTTTTCCATCACTTTTTAAACTCCAGGCAGTCAAAAATGATGAATCAGAACCCAATTTGTGGTACTCACTGATTTTTGTAGGGCAAATACTCAATGGTGAAAATTTAACAATTGGCTCCAACATATACCTGTTTATATGACTTCATTTTTCATTCTCTCATTTGGCCCTGTGAAGATGGCAGGGGTTAGGGGATGGATTATGATAGCTGGAGGCGAATAAATAATAGAAGGAACCTTAAACTCAGACTCAACAGACATGGGTTCAAGTCCAGCTCTGTCCCCTACTAAGATGTTTGATCATGAGTCATAGAAACACAAATATGGGAGGAACCTAAGAGGTCTCGCAGGAGTCCCACCTATAGAATTCCCAACAAGTGGCAAGGAATATTTGAAGATTTTCAGTGACAAGGAACTCTCTAATTAGGAAGATTTTCCTTGTGTTTAAGTAAAATCTGCCTTTTTTTTTTAAACACCTTGTCTTGCCTTTAGAGCTAAATAAAATAAGTCTAAAGCCTCTACTCTGTGATAGTTGATAAGTTATTTGAGTTGTATTTAACTGTTCATGACCCCATCTGGGGTTTTCTTGTCAGAGATACTGGAATAATTGGCCATTTTCTTCTACAGCTCATTTTACAGATGAGGAAACTGAGGCAAACAGGATTAAGTGACTTGCTCCCAATTCAGAAGCGTCTGAGATCAGATTTGAACATAGGAAGATGTCTAGAGTCAAGACCTGGTGGTCTGTGCATTATTATGCATGTGTGTGTATATATGTGTATATATATATATCTCAAGGCAATTGCAGTTAAGTGACACACAGCTAGGAAGTATTAAGTGTCTGTGGCTGGATTTGAACTCTGTATACCTCAGTTAACTTAACTTTAGAATAGCACCCATTTGCCAAAGTTATTGCGAGGAGTCCAACTAAAATAATGTTTGTAAAATGCTTAGCACAGTACATAGTAAGTCCTTAATACTTATTTCTTTTCCCTTCTCTCTTTACATGTCATTTCATTTGATCTTCACAGCAATTCTGGAAGTTAGATGCTATGAGGATCCCCATTTTACATTTTAGGAAACTGAGGCAAATAGAAATTAAGTGACTTATTCAGGGTCATACAACTGAGTGTCTGAAGCAGAATTTGAATTCACAACTTTGTGACACCGAGTCTATCCAATGAGTCACCTCATTCCCTTCAATCCGTCCTAAGGTTTTCAATCCATTGACTGTCCTGTTCCACCCTTCCGGATGCACTCTCCTTTGTCAGTGACATCCAAAAGTATGACTTGGAACTCCCAGTGTGGAGTCGCCAGGATATACAGTGGCCATACCATCACCTCCTTTATTCTGATACTGTTAATGCAAATGATTGGAAATTAAGTTTTTTGGCTATTGTATTACAATGTTGTCATATATTGCCTTTGCTGTCACTAAAATCCCTGCATCTTTTTTACATGGAACCAAAAGATTTAGATCTGGAAAAAGACCTTAGTGATCATTTAGTCCCACTTTTTTATTTTTACAAATAAAGAAACTGAAGTGCAAAAGGAGGGAGCTACGCGGGGCAGCTAGGTGGTGCAGTGGATAGAGCACCAGCCCCGAGGTCAGAGTATCTGAGTTCAAATCTGACCTCAGACACTTAACACGTCCTAGCTGTGTGACCCTGGGCAAGTCACTTAACCCAATTGCCTCAGGGGAAAAAAAAAAGGACGGAGTTATGGACTTAAATCTGCAAGCAGAGTCATTCACAGAGCAGGCATTTGGAGCCAGATGGAAGTCCAGTTCCTGAACTCTTTCCACTAAAGCATCTCTTTAAGCACTTTACTCGAGCCGCTCTTAAGCATTTCTTGCACAGATGGGGTCCAGGGCCTTTCTCTTTTGAACATTCTGTCAAGCTCTGCCTTTTCTCCTGTCCCAGCAAATAATCCAAGGAGTGGGGCTCGTCCCAACCTGGAACTCCTGGCCATCCCTGAGACTTCTCTGCCCAACAGACGAGCCTGTGGAAAGAGACACAAGAAGAGGACGTTCTTGAGACCTCGGATTATTGGAGGCTCATCCTCCTTGCCAGGATCCCACCCGTGGATGGCAGCCATCTACATCGGGGAGGTCTTCTGTGCTGGCAGTCTCATTCACTCCTGCTGGGTCGTATCAGCTGCCCATTGTTTCGCCAACAGGTAAGCCCATCCTTTTACCCCACTGTGTTGGGGAGAGCCAGTTCTTGGGCAAAATGATAAAGAGGTTCAGGTGAAACTTAATGAATGCTTAATGTAGCCCCCTTACCCCTTTTTTCTCATGTTCTCCTTTTTATCAAACCTTATTCTCTGAAAAGGCTTTAAACTCCCTGAACATTCATAGCTCTATGGATGGAAATAGCTCTATATCCCTCTGAATGAGGATCTTCTAGCCATTGATGGGGATTTGGGGAGAAGGGAAATTTTGGGCATCAGGGAGGATTTCTCAGCATGAGAGCACCTGTATTCTAGTAGGATGCTTATTCTCTCTACCATGTAAGGACGCTATGTCTTGGGGTAAACCTGAGAAAGAGTGAGGGCTCCTAGGAAAGGTGGAGAAATCACATGATTGTTGAAAAAGGAGTGGATCTGAATTCAGAAGCTGGCTTCCTAGGTCTGCTAGACTCAGACACTTACTTGCTGTGTGAAACTCCAACAGATCACTTAACCTCTATCTAGATTTCCTTAACTATAAAATGGGGGATTATAATAGAATCTATTTCACATCAAATGAGAGCATATTTATTAAATACTTAGCAGAGTGCCTTGCACACAGTAGGTACTTAGTAAATGCTTGCTAACTCCCTCCTTTTCCTAGCTGTTTGAATTTAAGAAAGTGACCTAGTCTCTTTGGTCAAACAGAAAACATTATGGTAGCCAGAGGAAGGTGCTTTATTCTGGAACTTTAAAGGGATAGTGAATGAGGACTCAGCATATCAGAGGACTCCCTAGTCTTAGTTTTCCTTCTGGTCAACAGGAATAATACCTGAATTGCTGAATTCCCTGAATTCTATAAGGACCATGCAAGACAAGAACTTTGGAAAAATTGTCAAAAATATAAAGGATTATACAGAGGCAAAATATGATTGATCATCAGGGCAGCTAAGTGGTCCAGTGTCTAGAATGCTGGACCTGGAGTCGGGAAGACTCATCTTCATTTTGAAATCTGGCCTTGGACATTTACTGGATGTGGGATCCTGGACAAGTCATTTAACTTGGATGTATTTTAGTCCTGGGAGATCCTCTGATGTGGTTATTAATTGCCTTCAAAACAAGGTAGTTGGACTTCACAGTCTAAAAGATTCCTTATAGCTTTGATATTCATATGGATATCAATGTGGTGAAAGAAATCCTAGAAAGTATAATCCTTAGGAACTGGGGAAAGGGTGAGGGTGGTGGGGGCTTCCTGGTTCTCATGTTTTCCAAGGTACAGAAAAGGGAAGAAACCAAGGCCTAGAGTGCATCCCCAACAAGGACTCTGGAAAATTTGTAGTTCTTGGGCATGGCCACATGGTGGCAAAATCACACTGCCCGCAGTCATAACCTATAGAATTATACTGGGCCCTGGAGCTGGGCAGCGGGCAGAAATCTGGGGAGAGGGCTGGGCTGGAAGCAGCTCCTGTAGGTTTCAGAGAATTGATTGTCAGATTTTCAATGGGACTATTTACATCTTGGAAATCAGCAAAAGCTAAAAACAGGGCTAAATTTATTGTTTTGTTGATCGACTTTAGGCTAAAGAAAATGATGGAGAAAATGTTCCTAATGCAAATTAAACTTTAAAGTGTGTATACATTTTTTCAAAGTGTTGTTGAAATGTGATCCATATAATTATTGCTGTTTTTCTGTGGGTGAAGAATTTAAAGTTTCTTCTAGCTCTGGTAGTTTGTCTGTTACATATTCTAAGTTTCCTTTCATCTCTGATATTTTATATTCTCAGATTCTTTTTAGTCCTGATATTCTATGCTTTCATTTAAAAATTATTTATATTTTAATATAATAATTTATATTTTTAGTTTTTACATTGCTTACATTTCTTCCCTCTCTCTCTTCCTCACCCTTCCCAAAGCACCATTCCTTACAACAAAAATTTTTAAAGAATTAAAAAGAGAAAGGAAAAAATGCTGCAAAAATTTTATGCACTGTTCTACACCTGTGAATGTCTCCTTTTCTTCTGGTCCTTCCTACTTTTATCAAGTTCTGCCCTGACTCCTGGCCAGTCTCCTTCTTTCTCACCAAACTTTCTGCCTCAGCCCTCCTTGATCAGGAAATGGTAGGAGATGACTTTTCATGTTTTTTCCTAAAGGGTCAAGCTTTTTGTTTGTAATTTTCCAACATTCAGATTGTTCTTGTTCTTAATCTTGTTGTAGCCATTGTGTATTATGTATATTGTTTGTCTGGTTCTACTTACTTGTTATGTTCCAAATTCTAAGATCCTTCTCAGCTCGGACATTCAATGCTCTAAGGCCCCATCCAGGTCTGACATTGCATATAGATTCTAAGGTTCCATCCATTTCTGAAATTCAGTGTTCTGTGTTTCAAGTATCTGGGAATTTGTATTTGAAAATTTTACTGAGCTCTGCGTGGGCAGGGCCCTGGGCTTTGGAGAAGGCAGCTTTGCCCTTGCTCTCCCTTCCCAGCAGGACTAATGAGGATGAGAATTTTACCCATTTTGATTCCCATAGTACACACTTCCAAATGATTAGGATAAAGGCTGACTCCCCAAGAGCAAGAACTAGGAATACAGCTCTTCTTTGTAATTTGTATATGTACCAGACATGGTAGGACCAATAGAAATCAGGAGACTTCAATTCAAATTCTATTTCAGCTTCTTCCTTTTTTTCTTGGTAAAAAATGGGTTTGTTAACACCTGCCCTGCCTCCCTTTCACTTCAGAAATTATTGATGGGTGTGAAGAAAGACTTGTTAATATACATAAATGTCACCTATTCATTTTCATGATCATTCTGCGTTTTTCAGCCCACCCAAGTCAATTATCAGAGTTGTCCTGGGCCAGCATTTCTTCAACACATCCACAGATGTGACCCAAACCTTTGAAGTGGAGAAGTACATCCTGTATCCATTATACTCTGTCTTTAGCCCCAGTAATCATGATCTTGGTGAGTGTGTTAAGGCTTCTGCACCAGATGCCAGGTCTGCCTTGGGTGTCCAGATCAGGGTTCATAAAGGAGGGCTTTGGGGAGAAAGAAGGAGGCTGGCCAGGGGTCAGGGCAGGAGAACTTGATAAAAGATGTGATCTCTGAGCCTCAAATCTACCTTATGTCCACCTCACACAGGGCACCAATCTCTGGCTTCCTTATGTTATTTTACTTTCCTGATGAGTGAATTTTTAGTCTTCCCAATGGATTGGGTCAAGAGTCTTTGATGCTCATTCAGCCCCTAAAGCAGGACTGAGCACATAGTCAGGGCTTGATTAACATCTTCAATATTGGGTGAAGGAATTTAATTTAACAAATTCCATCTCATGGAATGTCTAGTCTATGTGGGGAGATAGAATACAACTTCAGAAAATAACACTGACTGCTAAATGATATGAACCAAAAAAGCTTCTATTAAGCACTGACAATGGGCTGAGCATTATGCTAAGTATTAATAATGGAAAAGAAAAATACAAAGGGGTTCCTGATCTCCAGGAACTCATACTATAACCAGGAAAACCTGAACATAGAAGAAGACTAAATTCTGGGGACAGGGAGGAGGATGGAAAGGTCTGGAGGTCCTTAAAGGGCAAAGACTGGGATCTGAGATTAAGTCAGAATATATGGTGGCTCTCTGGTTATGGTGGTTGTCATCCTTAGTTCTCGAAGAGGACCAAAAGGACATTACTTTGTTAGAGTCGAGTTACAGTGTGTCCGATGATGGCTGATCAGACTAATAAGAGCTCGGGGTGCTCTGCCACAGGTTGGACACAAATGGTCCCTATGAACATTTGGGGCAGATGCTCTAATTTTGCACATTTAGTGTTTCCTTTGGGCTTATTCAGTTCTGCTTTGCTCATAGAGCACAGCCCCTTCTCTGATAAGGATCTGGGTGATCCTGTCTCAGTGTCTCATATAATCCAATCCAAAGTTCTTAAGAAATACCTTGAGAGTGTTCTTGTATTGCTTCTTCTGACCACATTGTGAGTACTTGCCCTGTGTGAGATCTCCATAAAATAATTATGGTAAATAACACATGAGTGGTATAGCACTGAGTTCTGAAGAAGAGGAATAAATTTATGATTGCTTTAACTCTACTGTAGAAAATTTCTCCCCATTCTTGTGGGCTGTACCATGGAGGAGAGAAGACCTAGACCTAAAAATGAGTTCTAGCTCTGCTTTTTACTAACTGTATGAAGTTGGTCCTGGTGTTTAACTCTTTGAGTCTCAGTTTACTCATCTGTAAAATGAAGGAGGTGATTTCGATGGCTTCTAATGTGCCATTCAAATCTCTAAAGCAGGGGTCCTCAAACTACGGCCCGCCGGCCAGATGCGGCAGCTGAGGACAATTATCCCCCTCACCCAGGGCTATGAAGTTTCTTTATTTAAAGGCCCACAAAACAAAGTTTTTGTTTTTACTGTAGTCCAGCCCTCCAACAGTCTGAGGGACAGTAAACTGGCCCCCTATTTAAAAAGTTTGAGGACTCCTGCTAAAGGTTATAATTCTAGACCTACACCATTATTTTTCTTTCAAGTCTCAGGAATTGTTTTTTGACCTTTTAATCTTAATGGTCAGTCCCAATGGATAGAAATACTTTCGCCTCTGTGATGGTCGATCTGATTCCCTTCTCTAATTCCCTGCAGCTCTGATCAGGCTGAAGAAGAAGGGTGAGCGTTGTGCTATAAAGTCCCAGTTTGTCCAGCCCATCTGCCTCCCGGAGAACGGCATCACCTTTCCTGATAATCACAAGTGCCAGATTGCAGGATGGGGACACATGTATGAGAGTGAGTCTCCTGATGACATCTAGGGGCCCCCTGCCCAGACCCATCAAACCAGAGCATGTTTTTCTCTGAGCTTGGGTCTTTCTCTTGGATTGTCTTTGGTATTTTCCACACTGTGCAACTCTCGCAACCGGGGATATAGGTAGGAACTGAGGAAGCCTCAAAATAGTTCTGAAATCTTATAATTGTAGAAGGAAATAGCCAATTACTCTAGTATCTTTGTCAATAAAATCCAAATTGGCTCATGAGAAGTCAGATAAAGCTAAAATGATTGAGTGATAGCAACAAGTGCAAATAAACGTAAGGAGAGAGAGTAGGTCTTTCCCTTTTTATCCATATCATTGGCCGGCAGGGCCATAATTCAGCATCCTGACCTCAGTTACAGGTTCCATTGATAGCTGTGATGTGACTGTCAGGCTTGATGCTGATTGATAATAATACCAGCTAGTAGGGCAGAATGAAGGGATGCTAGAGATCCCTTCATCTGAGTCCTGCCCTGCCCATGGATTAAACATAAGTAAAAAGTCCTAATGACTCTCCAAGAATATCAGAGAGGTAGATAGATGGGCTTTGCTGAAATCCTCAGATGGCGGCTAAGCATTTTCCTCTCTGAGGTGGGGGCTTCCAGCCAGGGCTCCTCACGGGACGGTGCCCCTCAATGTTTCAGGGTTGTCCCAGTCCTGACTTCTTCCTTGGTCTCTCCTTAAAAGATGTCACGGGTTACGCCACTTACTTACGAGAAGCATTGCTTCCTCTCCTGCCCGATCACAAATGCAGCAGCCCGGAGGTCTATGGCGCAGACATCACCCCCAACATGTTTTGTGCTGGTTACTTTGACTGCAAATCAGACGCTTGCCAGGTAAGGCTTGGGGAGAGTAATTCTAGATTTATTTTGTTTCGGCCAAAGGAATGAGAGGGAGTGTGGTCCAGAGCACTAAACGGTGGTTTGTGATGTGGGTCTTGTCACTGAATGTGGGGATCGTGAAATTATGACTTGTCTTCAGCAAATGTTTGATTTCTATGCCTATTTTATAGACCTACATGCTCAAGGTTGTGTAACAGTTTTTCAAGCAAAAAGTGGCACGAGTGAAAAAGTTGAAGAAGCCCTGGATAGTGGAAAGAGAACTGAATTGGTAGCAGGGATCTTGAAAATGAATCCTGACTCTTCAATTCATTAACTAGATGACTGTGGGCAAGTCATTTTACTCTATTTAGATCTTAGTGTTGTCCGGGTCATTTTAAAATCACATCTGATTCTTTATGATTCTATTTGTGATTTTCTTGTCAAAGATACTGGGGCGCTTTGCCATTTCCTTCTTCATTACATTTTACAGATAAGGAAACTGAGGCAAATAGGGTTAAGATATCAGAAGGTTTTTTTTTTTTAATAACAATAGCTTTTTATTTTTCCAAATTCATGCAAAGGTAATTTTCAACATTTACCTTTGGAAAACCTTATGTTCCAAATTTTTCTCTGTTTCCCATCCTCTAGAGAGCAAGTGACCCAATATAGGTTAAACACAGGCACATTTCTCTGTGCCTTAGACTTTCCTCGTCTGAAAGAGGGTGATTAACTCAGGTGCTCTGGAAGGTTTCTTCCATGTTTAAATTCTACCATCTCACGTCTGCTACCCTTCCCCCCCCTTCTTACACACCTCATCCACTGAACAGTTCCCACTCTTGCCATCCCCTTTTCTCCACACCATCTACTCTCTGCCATTCCAGCTTCATTCTAAATCATCTGTGATTAGAAACATATCAAAATCAATGAAATTTCTCTCTTCTGTGTTTCTCTCCTCTCTCAGTGACTCTTTCTTTGGGGCTCCACCATCACAAACCCAAGCTTACCCCCCCCATCTTCCCCCATCAAAAGTTACTGGTCCTCAAAAAAACCCCTCAGTATTTCCTGGAACATTAGCTAATCTGATCACCTGGGACTCTAAAATGAAATAATAACCTGTGAAGTGCTTAATGAATGCAAAGGGTGTGGGGGGGAATTATGTGGGAAGCCCACTTCTGGCTTAGGAGACCATTGTATCACTCCGCAGCTATGTGACTTAGAGCTCTTGGTGGCTCCATTTTTGATTTTGTTTTATTTGTTTTCCTTAATGGTATTTTATTTTTCCACATACATGTAAAGATAGTTTTCAACATTCATTTTTATAAGATTCTGAGTTCCAAATTTTTTCTCCTCTCCATTCCCTTCTGCCTTCCCAAAAAGAGTAAGCAATCTGGTGTGGTTTATACATGCACAATCATTTTCAACATGTTTCTGTATTAGTCATGTTTTGAAAGAAAAATCAGACCAAAAGGGAAAAAATGAGAAAGAAAAAACAAAAAAATTGAAAATAGTATGAAAATAGACTGCATTCAGTCTCCATAGTTCTCCCTCTAGATGTGAATGGCATTTTCTATCCCAAGTCCACTGGAATTGTCTTGGATCACTGTATTGCCAAGAAGAGCTGCCTATCACAGTTGATCATCACACAATCTTGCTGTTATTGTGTACAGTGTTCTTTTGGTTTTGCTTACTTCACTCAGCATAAAAGAATGGTGATTATCCATATAAATGTTGGGAGATGGGACTGTCTAGTTAAGAGATCAGTTAAAAATTCTGTTTTCATAGAACATGGAGTTTGCAAAGGGGAATATTATGAAATGAATGGATTGTAAGTATGAAAGGTCAGAACCTTGGATGTTATTACAAAGACATTATTAGGGATTAATAAAGATTTTTTAAGCAGGGGAAGGGACATCATCACAAATGCTTTAGGAAGATAATTTTGGTTCCTATATGTAGGATGGATTGGGGAGAGGAGGAACTAGAAGTAGGGAGTAAGGGTCTATTGCCTCAGTCAGGCAAGAGATGACAGTTATCTGAATAAGTAGAAAGAATGTGAGGTATGTTGGGAAAGATCAATTTGTAGGACGTGACAATGGATGGGATATAATGGGAATGAAGGAGAGAGAGAAAGATCAAAGATGGCTCCAAGATTACAAGTCTATGTACCTGGAAGGATGGTGGCTACCTCAAGGGAAATAGTAATGTTTGGGGAAGGAATAGGTAGAGGGGAAGACAATGGGTTCCATTTTGGAAATATTGAATTAGAGAAGTGTATGATACATCTAGAAAGGGAAATCCACAGGTTAACTGTCTTTGTCCAGAGAGGCCTGAACTAAGACAGAACTAATGTTAGAAGACAGAATATCATGCCTAACAAGGATCTTAAAATATGAAACATGGAGTATGGAAATATATGAATATGGAAAAATATGGAAAGGACCTCTAATTCTAGTGTAAATCTCAGCTGTGGTTCATATAGTGAGTGGCGGGGCTGGGATTCAGAATTATGCTTCTTATCTCCCAGACCACTGGGATTCCCACCCCCACAGTGCCTCTCTATTATTCAAAGATATTTATCCAATTCTGAATCTGTTGTCATGAGCCTCCAGGGAGATGAATTTTAAAGAAAAAAGGTTGGATTCAATTACTGACCATTATAATGCATAATAAAGCAAGATTTTGAGCTTCACTTCAGCCTTCCCAGCTCCATTAAGCAGGAAACTTACCTAATACCCCCATCTCGTGACTTGGAGCTGCCGGATAGTCCATCACTCCCCCTCCTCCCCCAGTAGCACCTGTTTTAGATTTGGCCCATTAAGTTCCAAACAGTGAATGCCGTGTTTACTGAGTGTTCTAGAATCCTGGGCCCTCTCCTCAGGGCCTGCCGGGATGACAGGGCCATTCTGAAAGCATGATGTCATAGTGTTTTCTTCCTGCCTTCCCCTGGGGATGAGGGGTGTGAGAAAGGGACACTTCATATCTTAGAATGTCTAGGCTGAGTAGGACCCCAGAGGTCCCATAATCCAATTTGGCAGCTAGGTGATGCAGAGGGATAGAACACTAGTCTCAGGAAGCTCCGAGTTCAAATCTAGCCTAAGGCACTGACTAGTTACATGACTCTGGGAAAGTTCCTTAACTTCTCTCTGCCTCAGTTTTCTTCTGTAAAATGGGAATCATCATAGTCTTATCTCCCAGGGGCAGCTAAGTCTAAGCATAGTGGATAGAGTGCTTGATCTAGAATGTGGAAGAATCATCCTCCTGAATTCCAGTCTGCTCTCACACACTCACTCTGGGCAAGTCACTTAATCATTTTTTTGCCTCAGTTTCCTCATCTGTAAAAGGAACTGGAAAAATAATTGGCAAACCAAATGGGGTCATTAAGACTTAAAAAAAAGTCTGAATAAGAAGGAAAACAACCATCCAGTGTTTTATGAAAAGCAAATGAGATAATATTCACAAAGCACTTATTGCAATGCCTGGGACATAATAGGTGCTTAATAAATCCTTCTTTCCTTCTGACTCATTTTATAGATGAGGAAGTTGAGGCTCAGAAAGACATAGTGACAACCATGATCACATCTCAAATTAGTGTAAGACCAGAAACCAGGTTTCCCAACTCTTATTCCAGGACTTTATGCTCTCCCCTTCTGCCTCTCTAAGGATTAGTCACTTATTAATTTTGGTTCCGACTCACTAGGCTACGTCAATATTTCTGGTCAGAGTTTGGAACAATAGAAGTCAGGGGGTTTATTTGGCCATTAAAGAATAATAACATTTTCATGGCTTCTTGCTTCATGAATATGAAACATAATTGAAACAGGTCTGCAAAGTTTTCACAGACTGTATACTTAGCAGATCAACTATCTTTTATTATAAGTATATCTGAATTGAATGACAATATCATGGAATCATTGAGTTCAGAGGCATCTAGGAGTTTTTCTAGCACAGTTTGTCCCCAAAGTAGGAGTCCTGTCTGAAACGTTCCTGAGTAGTCATTATCTAGCATTTGCTTGAATACCTCCAATAATGGGCCACTTACTACCTCAAGAGGCAAGCCATTTGATTTTTGATGTGTAGTAAGAGGCAGTATTGCGTAGCAGAAAAAAATGAATATGAATTTAGCAAACCTGAATCCAAGTCCAGGCTCTGACACTCACTAGCTGTGTCACCATGGAGCAAATGACTTAATCTCTTTGTCTCCCAATTTCATCATCTTATTATTATATTAATATTCATTTTGTGAACAATGAGGCCCTGTGTAAAATAAGCTGTTATTATATTACAAAGAAAATTTTTTAAGTTGAAATTTCTCTTCTATGGAAATGAGCAAAGGAAAGAATTGTGTATGTCATCTATTGTTCATTGAAATTCCACCATAAGAACTTCATCCCTTTGGGTTAAATAGATTCATTTTTTGAAATACAATTTTTCCTTAAATGAGGAAGTCTATGAAATCAGTTTATAAATAATTTTAAATAAGTTTATTAAGCTGTTTTCTACATCTTATAATTATGGAGGGAGGAAGTTCTATATAAATAAATAAATAAATAAATATATACACACACATAAATATGTGTTTGTAGATGCTTATATATTTATTTAGCACATCTGGGTTCCAATGAGTGCAAATAATAAATCCCTTAAAATGGTTATATTATTTGAATTTATATTGTCTTTTTTCCCCCAACAGACTAGAAGCATATTATAATTATAAATTCAAATAACAAATTTGAATATATGAGACTATTTCAGAGGATTCCTTCTTCACACTAATCAGAACCTCACTGTATTTGCTTTTATCGTGGCTGGTAATTCGGGAAAGAGTGAGATTGTAGTGCCTAACATTATCAATGGCAGAGTAAGAACCAGAACTCAGAATACTTGACTGCCTATCCAGAGTTACTCTTATTTTCCCATCTTCGCCAACTTTCTATATGAAGTGTAATCATTTCCTGGAGTTAAAATGATTTGCTCTTGATCTCTAACCAACACAGGGTGACTCAGGTGGACCCCTAGCCTGTGAAAAGAATGGGGTTTCTTACCTTTATGGGATCATCAGTTGGGGCGATGGTTGCGGCAGATTCAACAAGCCGGGTGTTTATACGCGAGTCACCAACTACGTGGATTGGATCAACGACAAGATCCGGCCTCCCAAGAAAGTAACCCCTGCCTCTGAAGCCTGAGGTAAGCCATGAAGGATCTGCCTGGCCTGGGTTTGCTTCTGGACATCACTGGATGTGTTCATTATCACAAGTGTGTGTTTTCATTGAACCATGCTGACCGTCTGGAAAAATACTTTGCCATGACAACAATAAAGCATTTTTGAAAGTTGCAGTGTCTGCAAAAGTAAATTGCAAGAGAGGTTACTAGACTTTTTCACCCAATGGCCTATGGCTTATAGCCCCTTCGTGCATCCACCCTAAGAGATATATAAAGATATATTTAATATATTATATACACATATAATGCCCACATATATACAAATAAATGTATATTTATAATAAATATAAATAAATTCAAAAACAAAAAATACACATTAAATAATTAAATTTATGTGTTTTATATATATAAATATATAATATGCACCACATATATCCTATACACACATAAAATACACATGTATATATATTATATATACATGCATATAAACAAGTATATAAAATCATAGCTTCTTATAGAGATCATCTTGTTTCACCCATACCTGAACGGACATCCCTTTTTTAACATCACCACTAAGTAGGAATCCAGGAGCTCCCAGAACATATCTGGGGATGGAAGAATTCACTGTCTACCAAGGCAGCTTCTTTTTTCCAGCAGCAGCAATGACTGTTAATTTCTTTTTCCTTACAGTGAGTTTAAGTAGCTTTTCTGAAACTTTCACCTATTGGTCTTAGTTCTGACTTCTAAGACAAAGGAGAATAATTTGGACTCAGTATGTTGTAATGGAAAGAACACTACTGAATAGGGGCCTTTACTCTATCACTTATTAGCTAGATTTGTTGTAGGGAAAGTTTGTTGTAAAAATTTAAAGAACAATCATGTTCTCATGGCGCAACTAGATGGTTCAGTGAATAGAGCATCAAACCTGGAGTCAGAAAAACTTGCGTTCAAATCTGACCTCAGACATGTACTTGCTGTGTGACCCTGGGCAAACCACTCCACTGTCTTTGCCAGGAAAATCTTAAATGGGGCCACAAAGAGTCAGATATGAATGAAATATCTGAATAACATGTAAATATGAATGATTATTATTCTGCTTCTTCTGTACAGAAATAAACCAAAATCAGCTTTTTTTGAGGCATTATTCAAATTTATTTTTAAAATAATATTTTTCCCTAATTACATGTAAAAGCAATTTTTAATATTTGCTTAAAATTTTTTTGAGTTACAAATTCCATTCCTTTCTTCCTCCCTGCCTCGTCCCTGAGGCAGTAAGCAATTTATTATGATAAACCAAAATCATCTTACAGAATCTGTCCACAGCCTCCTTTGAAGCTTTCTATAGGATGGGAGACCTCACAATTGGAGCATTTGACTCAGAAACTATTATCATTAATAATGATGATGATCGTTAACATTTTTGTATTAGGTGCCAAGTTCTGGGCTAAATGCTTTGCAATTATTATCTCATTAAATAACCACTTCTCTCATGATTCTTTCTTCAGTTATTTAACAAATATCTAATAATTGCCAAGTATATGCTTGGTGCTCTGTTAGAGGCTACTGGGGATATAGAAAAATAGTATTATCTTATGAGTAATAGGACTTAAATCCCTTCTAAAATTTCAACCTCCCTCTCCTGCTCAAGCTTATGGTTTTCTGTTGCTTGGTCTTTGGCTCAGGTTCAGCTCAGGGTACCAGTGACATGAAGTTGTTTTTTTTCAACGGTGGTTTAAAGATGAGACAAATTATAGGAACATAGAAAGGACCATAGAGAATAGATTAGTCTAAACTTCTCACTTTACAGAGAAGGAAACTGAGGAAATGGCGAGAAAGAGAAAGAACTTATTTATCCAATGTCACACAATAAGTTTGTGGCTAAACCAGGGCTCATTTGATTGTACTGTGATACAAGCTTCAGTAAGCTCCCCCCACTCATACCCTCTTTCCCTCCACCAGAGAAGATGAAGAAAGAGCTTGTTTTCTTAGAAAAATGTATCGATATTTATCTAGTAAAAGAGACATGAAGAGAATTATTGAGAAAATACTTGGTATCAGGAGTTATGATATTAAATGGTAAGACTGTAGAAATGAGAATTAATGAATAACAATGATGGCCGTGAAAAATACAGCTAAAACAATGTAAATAATTATCTATTGTTATTATTATTTATTACATTGTTAATAAATTGTATAATCAGTAACTTTGTTATTTTTTTTTTTAAACTCAGGGTTGTTATTTTTTTCCTCTATTGATATTTAAGCAACTGCTTATAAGAAAAAGAGGTTTTCCTGAATTTACTAAATAAATAATGTTAACAATCCATAGTGGAGGCTTGGAGCTAATTAATTAATTATTGGATGAGAAAGGTTATAATTGTAGCAATGAATAAATAAATGTTTAAACATATCCTTAGCTGACTTTAGAATTTGGGATGATGAGAATGCCTATGGTAAGGACTAGGCTGAGGCAGTGCAGGCTATATGTGAGAGTAGTTAACTCTGCTACAATAGAATCCTGGAGTCCAGAGCTGGTGATGATCATTAGTCATCATCTAGTCCAGTTCTATCACAAAAGGGAAATAACTTACCCAGTGTCTAATGTATGTGAGTGGTAAAGGTAGAATTTGAATCCTGTTCTCGGACTTCATTGCCACCCTTTTTTCCACAGAACTACCCTGATTTAAATCCATATCCTCATGCCTCCCAGGTCTTGGATCCTTATACCATAAAAATCAATTATTTTATTCCCAGGTGACACATATTCCCATCAGTTATTATTAATCTCCAATGTATTAGAAGACCCTCGCTCTATCCAATCCCAGTTTTAACAATAATTTGCTCTCTCTGAGCTAAGGAAAGTCAATTTCTGTTCAGTGTTCGAGTTCTTCTTATGTAAAATGAATAGGTTATATTTAATGATCTCTAATGAGCTTCCTCTCCCCACTTCAGCTCTAAAATTCTATATTCTTTGCAAGCAGATCTTCTCATAAGTGATAGGTCATATTAGAGTCAGTACAGATGATATATTTTTTTTATTCTCCTTTCTATCCTGGGCTTCTAGGCTTCTGATTGATCAGTATTTACCTTAACTAACTTGATTCTTATCCACCATAGTCATTTTAATGTATGGGTATAGCAGTCAAATGGCTTCACTTCCTAACCTTATGACTTTCCTGACCAAGACACCTTTCTGTCCACTCTCTTACATGTCCTCTCCTCCAAACAAAATGTAATGTTATTGAAGATAGGGCAAGATGACATCCCAGACTGGGAACGTGAACAAAGGCATGAAGGTGGTATAAGGCAAGGCATTTCCCAGAGAACAGAGACTTGTCCAGTTTGACTGGAGCACGTAGAGGGTAGTAATATAAGACCCGGCTGGTCAGGGGAGGGTCTTGAAGGCCAAACAGAGCTTGAACTTTCCTTAGATCTAGTAGATAGTTGCAGGATTTTTAGGAGAGGACAGATGTAATTAGATCAAAGCATAAGGTAGATCAATCTGGCATTATATGAAAGACATTTTTAAGGGGAAATATATTTCTATTATGGTGCTAATATCAAGGATTCTATGAGAAAATTAAGTTACCTCCCCTCATGGAGAGGAGCTGGAGAGATAATACATTTATGAAATAAAGACAGCATATGATTATATCCTTAATTTTTCTTGGACATCTGTAGTAGAGGAATTTATATTCAAGTCAAGCTTTTTAATTCTGCTGATTTTTTTTTAGAAGGATGAAGGTAGATAAGGGAGGGAGTATCCCCCTTACTGGATAGTGTCTATAAACTGATCCCTTATAAAGTACTTCAAAGGCATGAAGCACAGATGGAATCACTAACAAAAGGGCATGGCAACTTGGTGAATTCAATTAATTGTTCTTATAAAGGTGGATCTGGATCTTGGTTGGTTCCAAAGATGGCTAGGGAAAGAGAAAGGGACTCAGAAAAATTCCTTCAGGGTGGTCTTCTGCTTAATGGGTACAACATGACAAGTTGTGTGTCATCCCACACACTCAGATCCTGGATGCCTAGAGTCAACAACAAACTCATAAACAGATCTGCTGAAGCTAATCTCCCTCCCTGGGGTAGTTTGGAATCCAAAAGACCAAGCGAATCCTGTGTTCCAGACCATATCCTAATGCCGGAGATAGGGGGTGTTTGGAGGGGAGGGGAGTAGTTTCACATAACCTCCAGTAGCAGACATTTCAGAGTTGATGATAACTGACTCCTTTTACCCACACAGTTCCTTGAAGAGTGATATCCTGTGTGGGATATCTTGCAATGGACCAGCATTCCATTAATGGATTTTTAGTTCTTAGTTGAAACTCAGAGCTCCACAGAACATCAGATCTTGGAAGGGCTTTTAAAACCATCATCACCATCATTATCACTGTAGGCTATAAAAATTTAGCACCTGCTGAGTACAGATTAAGACATGACTGGGTGGCTACTAGCATTATGCTTCAGAAGCTTGCTATCTTTCATGAATTGACAAATGACAAATCCCCCTACTACAAATAGAGCCCTTAAAATATCTTAGAAAACTCAACCAACAAACCTTATTAGAACTGTATCATTATCACAAACTGAACTGTTGATCACAACTGCCCATGGTTCAGAAAAATTGAAGAATGGCATTTTTATTAGTTGTTTCTATCCCAAATAATCATAATTGTCTAACTACTTGGAACAAAAAGTTTTCAGAGAATAGGGACCTGGAGGTCAAAAGCAATCAAAGTTAAGTGGGTCAAGGTCATGGTATAAACATCTCTATTCTTCTGTCTGCTACTGCAATAATATCAAGCATGCTTTCAGGGAATCTAGAGACTAGAGCAGACATTCTTAACCTGTGGCTTGTGAATTTGTTTAAAAAATTTAATAACCATATTTTACTATAATGGTTTTTCCTTTTAATCCTATGTCTTTTTTAGGCATTTAAAATCATTATTCTTCACTAGACTGAAAAAATAAGAACAATAAATAAGGTGAAATAACCCCGAATAAAAGGATAAGCTTACATCCTAATATTTTTATGTAACTACACAAAAACCCGGTTTTCCCCCACCTGTGCAATAGTCACTATATAGAAGTAATAACAGGATAGTCATTTGTTTTAGAATTACTTCTGGATGAACATTATAAAAATGAAAATGAAGTGATGAAAAAGCATTTAAACGTATACTATATGAAAAGCAATGCGCTAAGCACTGAGGATACAAATAGAAAAGCAAAATCATTCCTGCTCTCAGGGTGCTCCCATCCTATTAGGAAGATAAATTTGGAAAAGGAACATATGAAAGATTTCAGCTGCAAGTCAGATGGAAAGACTCTATGGACCTTTGTGCAATGGCAAAGTAGATGATAATGCATTTTCTTTTTGTGGTCTCATTTTTCATATTTTTCATATTTTATTTTTCTCACTTATATATGAAAACAGTTTTTAGTATTTGATTAAAAAGTTGTTCCTTGGCAGCAACAAGATTATACTTTGATCGATTCTGATGGACGTGGCTCTTTTCAACAATGAGATGATTCAGGCCAGTTCCAATGATCTTGTGATGAAGAGAGTCATCTATACCAGAGAGAGGACTAGGGAACTGAGTGTGGAACACAACATAGCATTTTCATTCTTTTTGCTATTGTTTGCTTGCATTGTCTTTTCTTTCTTTCTTTTTTCTTTTTGATCTGGTTTTTCTTGTGCCCAAGACAATTGTATAAATATGTATGCATATATTAGATTTAGTATATATATATATATATATATATATATTTTACCATGTTTAACATATATTGCATTACTTGTTGTCTGGGGGAGGTAAAATTGGAACACAAGTTTTGCAAGGTCAGTGTTGAAAAATTGTCCATGCATATGTTTTGAAAATAAAAAGCTTTAATAAAAAAAAGAAAAAAATTCTGTTCATAATTCTCTTCCTTTCTCCCTTCCCCTCTTCTTGAGATGGTAAGCAATTAGAAATAGGATATGTGTGTGTGTCTATGTGTATACAATCACGACAAACATATTTGTATATTAGTCATGTGAAAGAAAACACAGACTCAAAAAATACACACACACAAACTAAAGTGAAAAATACTATGCTTCAGTCTGTATTCATACATCATCAGTTCTTTTTCTGGAGTGAATAGCATTTTTCATCATGAGTCCTTTGAAACTGTCTTGGGTTATTATGTTTTTGAGAATAGCTAAGTCATTCATGGTTGATCATAGTACAACATTGCTGTCACTGTGCACAGTGTTCTCCCAGTTCTGCTCATTTCATTTTAAAGCTTTCTTTCTTTTTTTATTTAATATTTTTCCCCAGTTACATTCAAAACATTTTTTTTTTACATTTGTTTTTAAGATTTTAAGATTTTTGAGGTCTAGGCTCTCTCCCTTATCCCTATCTCTAACATGTAAAGTTATGCAAACTTGTAAAAGAAAACATAGATCTCCCACCCTAATGAAAATAAAAACCCTCAAGAAAAATTAAGTTAAAAAAGAAAGAGAGAGCTAGAGAGAGAGAATGCTTCATTCTGTATTTAGACACAATCAGCTTCTTCTTTGGGTATGGATAGGATTTTTCATCAAAAGTCCTTCAGAGTAATCATGGATAATTGTACTACTGAGAATGGCAAAGTATTCACAGTTACTCATCCTAAAACATTGCTTTTATTTTGTATATAGTACATTTCACTTTATTCATGGAGGACTTTCCAGGTTTTTTTTTTCCTGAGAGCATCCTGCTCATCATTTCCCAGAGAATAATAATATTTCATCTCAAACACATACCACAGTTCCTTCAGCCATTCCCCAATTGATGAGTACCCCCTCAATTTCCTTTTATTTTTTATTTTTTGCCCCGAGACCTATAAAGAACTTCTTTAATGCAATTTTAATTGAAAAAAACTTAATCTGTTTTTCTGTTGCATCATCTGATGGCTCCCAAATCTTTGTGGCAAAAACTTTCTTCCTGGGGCTTTAGCTATTGAGAAGGCAAATAGAAGGTTACATCTGTGCAAGAATTATGGTTGCTTGTCCTTTGTTTTTGAAGTCATGATATTTTGTTTTGCATATCAATTGGATTTAAGTGAGGCATTATTGTTCAGTCATTAGCCTTGGTCTCTCCTCCAGAGTCTTCAGGGACTAGTTGCAAAGACAAAAATCAAGATGACTGGCAGTTATTCTACTGGATGAATGTGGAATCCAAGCTAAAACCTGGATCAATGATTGTCTATGGAACCCTGGAGTTCTTAGGACTTTTGAACTCTAGGTACTGGGCTGTTTGAACACAGTTGTTTGTACATAATTTTCCTGATTACACTAAGGTCCTTGAGGGCAGGTACTGTCTTTTACCATTCTCTGTATCCCCAACACTTAGCATAGTGCCTGGCTCCTAATAAATATTTATTTATTGTTTCAACCAGAGTCTGAGGGGAGATGGTATTCAAGGTCATTGTACTAATATGCTGACCTCCCTGGTGTGGGGTGCCTTCACTCTAGAAGCCTTGCCACTTCAGCTAGACTGGCTTGCCTGCCCATGGTGGCAAGTGGGCAACTTGGTAGTTTCAGGGATATTGATCCTCTTCTTCACAAGGCTTATTCCTCCTGTTACGGGGGCTGGGCAAGATTATAATAATAACCAAACTATATGGAATGGAAAATTCTAAAATATAGAGGTTTGGCTGAGGTCATCAAAAGCATGTGGGAATAGAAAGGGATGTCCATCATCCCTTTTGTCTGCTGATGGGCTAAGATCAAGGATGCTGAACATGAATCTACAGAAGATAAACACATACCCCTTTATATTTGTATTTAATAAAAAAGTAGTTATTTTACCCATATGCATAACAGTCCAAAAACACAATATAAATGAATAATTACAGAATCAATTAATCAACAGTGTCTTTGTTATGTACTCTGCCTGACTCATTATGGTGCTCTAAGTTTGATATTGGAACAAAATGAAGCTCCTGTAGGCCATTCAAAGTTGACCAAAAAACCCCCAGATATTTATTTAACCATAATAGGAGCAAGATAGTCAACAACCACAATGATTGTGTTGGAATTGATTCAGCTGAATGAAGTTCACTTGCTTGAATTATCCATTATAATCCACCAGCCATGCATCAGAGAGCACTTGGATTTCTTGGGGCTACTTTGTACTTGGGTGACTGGGAAGTGATATCAACATTCTGACACAATTAGAGAACAATAAAGATACTATATGATTAATAAGTAGATGGCGTGCTTCAGGGATAAATACAGGATAATTTTAAAGAACAGAAAGACTGCTATGTAGACCAATAGGAAGATCAGGGTGTATGGCTTGAGTTGAGCCATGATTAAGTCGGACTTGGTTAGATAGGGAAGCAAGTGGAAAAGTATTATAGGGGGAGCTGGCTTGCAGAGGGAATATGGAAAAGAATGACTTGACTTAGAAGTTTAGAATTCATCCTTTCTTCTCTTGTCTAAATAATCTCTATAATGCATGTAAAATTATGTCACTTCAGTACTCAAAATTCTTCAGTTTCTCCTTATTGTCTACTGAATAAAGTAAAAATTCCTTTATAATTTGGTTTTATCCCACTTTGTCAGTTGTACTTAGAGTCAATATTCCAAACCTTTCATTCCCTTAGGATGGGGAGGAGGAAACTCCTTCTCATCTATCTCCATACCTTTGCTCAAACTATATACTGTGGTTGCAATGGACACTTCTACTTCCATCTTCATTTGTTGATAAGCTCTCCTTTTTTCATGGCTCAATTCAAGTGCTATATCCTTAATGAAGCTTTTCCTTAATTTCCCCGCCCTATCTCCACCCCCACAGTGAAAGTTACCTTTCCTCTCCTTCACTTTTGTATAACAATTTGCCTGGTGATTTCTTGAAGCCAGAAAAGTTTCATTAGCAGCAATTATCCTTATTCTTCCACTAATGAGCAATATGATTTTGGTAAACTCCTTTCACCTTTCTTACTAAAGTCAAGCTTTTGATTCTAATCTTGGATGTTAGCTGTCTCACCTGGTGCATCTCATGCTCATGAAACTTCATCTACTTCTCAGCTGAGGAATGTTCTCAAATGCAAATGGAGATGAAAATAATAGCCCCTAACTTCCAGGATTGTTCCAGAATCAGAAGAGAAAAAATTTGTAAAGCACTTAAGACAGTGCTTGGAACATAGAAGGTACTTAATAAAAACTTCCTTCCTTCCTTTCTTTTACAGACCCATCCAAAGGAAATTTGCTTCTAGTTATATTTGACAAGTCCAGTAGCAGGTCCCTATTATGACCTTTATAATGTTAAGTAAAATAATGTTTACTTCTTCCAAAAGTGTTTCTATATATTATGGGCTCTGGGAATATCTCCCAATCTTCTTCCTCCTTCACAAGTATGTGTTAATTTTGAAATACATGCAAAAATTGGGTAGGCACAGGCTTTAAAACCAAAATATGATCTAATTTCTAAATCGATTACGGTCCATTTTACAATTCCAAATATATACATTAAAGCTACTATTGTTTAGTTGTTAATTGCCTTAAATATGTATTACCCATTGAGCTATGAGTTCAGGATGCCAGTAAGTCTCTTAACATATTCCACTAAAGGTTTTTTATGTCTCCTGGGTCTTGCCTGAAGGAAACTATAGTAACAGCACTTCAATCATGCTTACTACCATGCTGTTTTACATTAGGACTAATCCAAATCCTGCCATCATTCCTACAACATAGATACCAGAGAAAACCAATGTTTAGCGCAGTGCCTTAACAAACAGTACTCATTTAATAAATGTTTATTGATTAATTGACAGCTACCCAGCTGTTAACCTCCATTTCAATTGTTCTAAGATAACTCAAAAAAAGATAAAAGTAGAAGGCAGTTGGGAGGAGAATGTGGGAGGACAGAACTCTAGGGCCATAGGGAACAGAGTTGGGGAAGGGGGATGGTTGCTGGGAGCCAAGTTTCAGATATCCAAAGTGGTGTGATGTGTCAGTAGGACAGAGCAGTCGCTGAGCCAGACAAATCCTGCTCACTGTCCTTGTGCCAACATACTTGGCCTTGACCCCAGCTCCACTGCTTGAAATACATGCAAGAGTTGGGTAGGCAAGGGCTTTACAAACCAAGCAACTGCTCAGGGGAGGAAATCGGGCTCTACAGGTGATGGCTGAAGAAGAAATCCCTAGGGATCAAGACCCTAACCTCAAATTTGCATTTTCTTTTCAAATCTTTTAGTAGGAACACAGAATGATCCTAGCAAGCACCAATTAACACTCTCCAATTATCAAAGCAAGATACAGTGATAGCAACCACTCCCATCTCTATGCTGCTGTAGAAGGTGCTTTCCCATATTCTCCATACCCCATAAATAGTGCCGGTAATAATATCCCTATTTTGAAGATGAGGAATCTGAGAATCTGAGGTCCAAAGAGTTGAGGTTACTTGTTCAAGGACAAAGGATCAGAAATTTCAAAACTAGTAGAGACCTTAAAGGGCATCTAGTCCAGTCACATCATTTACAGATGAGAAGATTGAGCTCAGAATAATTTGTTTGAGGTCACAATGATATTAATCTCTAAGTCCTCAATATCCAAATTCTACTCTATTCTACCATAATACACACAACACCACACACACACACACACACACACACACACACACACACACACACCCCTTCCAACCTGACAAAGTTCCTAATGTCTTTTCTATGTTATACTTTTACCCCTCCTTTCTACTTTTCAGTTCTCCTTTATGACATAGAGCTTTTCAGCTCTCTTTCCTCATTAGAATGTAAGCTCATTGATGGCAGGAACTGACTTTCTTTTTGTTTGTATTTTCACAGATAGGTCCCAGATAGCAATAATTATGAATTCCACTGTAATGGTCACATTATTCAAATTTGCCCTGTATATTTCCATTGCAGTAGAACGAATGACCATATTTTACATATGTAGCAAAGTTGTCCCTGACATGTAGCATGGAGGTATCATTGTGTGCACAAAAGGGAAGGGATAATATTTCTCTAGCCTCTTCTTATGGGCAACTAGATGGCTCAGTGGATAAAGCGTCAGACCGAGACTCATCTTCCAGAGTTCAAACCTGTATGACTCTGGACAAGTTACCTAACCTTGTTTGCTTCAGTTCCTCATCTATAAAATGAACTGGAGAAGAAAGGCAAATCCCTCCAGTGTCTTTGTCAAGAAAACTCTAAAACAAGTCATCAAGAATTAGATACAACTGAACAAGCTTCTTCTTTGTTCTTCCCCACCTTCCTTCTCCAAGGGAAACTTTCTTTCCAGAAGAGGAAACTTGGCTATTCTGCTGTATGTATTCTCAGAGAGGATACTGGAATAAAAATAAAACTATCTACTCCTTTAACTATTATTAGTCTAGGGAATGTAGTTTTCAAATTCAAGATAAATTTCTGATTGGTATAAATTAGTAGAGAAGGGAGAACTGAAGCTTTATATTCAAGGCTTGACTTCTCATTGGTTTCACAATAAATATGTATTTATTCAAGTCAATAGCAAAACAGAAATCAGAAAGTATGCATAAAAGAATACATATAAGAGAATACAAAATGAAGGTACGTATTACCCATTGAGCTATGAGTTCAGGATGCCAGTAAGTCTCTTAATATATTCCACTAAAGGCTTTTTCTTGTGTCTCCTGGGTCTTTCCTGAAGGAAACTATAGTAAAAGCACTTCAACTATGCTTACGACCATGCTGTCTTACATTAGCATTAATCCAAATCCTGCCATTATTTCTAAAATATAGTTACCAGTGAAAACCAGTGTTTAGCACAGTGTCTTAACAAATAGTACTCATTTAATAAATGTTTATAGATTAATTGCTACCCAACAGTTTAGAAGGAAAATAAGTCAACTCAACCTAGAGAGTCCCAGATCTTGCTCAAATGGGAAATTCCCAGAAATCTCTAAGCTGGAGATAACTGGTATTGCTAACTCCTCTCATTTGATTCTTCCCAGAATTTAATTCTCCCTTCAACAATCTTAAGGGGAATTGGGATAAATCCATATTCTTTCTCAAAGTTGAAAGTTAGAAGCATCATCACAAGCAAATGTAGAGTCCAATTATTGAATAGCTAAAAGAATCAAAAGAGACTAAAGAGATAGCTCTTTTTTCTTCCACTCTCACCAATTCCTTCTCCCTGCCCACCCAATGTAAGCACAGAATAATAATCCCCATCAATGAGGAGAGAGTTACATATCAATGGGTTTTGAGACTCCAATTATATATAATCACAACTCCAAAGAGTGCTAATTTGATACATGCTACCAGAAGGTTCATTATTTTCATATGGATTTAGCTGTGTTCCCATGCCTTAGCCCCAAGTCTCACACATAGTAAATGTTTAACAAATTTATTTTAATCTCTCAATATAAATATTAAAATCATCACTTGATAATAATCCAGCCCATCCTGAAGTTCCCCTTCTATGAATTTTATCACTCTCCCAGTATCTCTCTATAGCTCCTCCTGGAGGACAAAGAATAGAAGAATACTCAGTTCCCTGATCTATCATTCCCTTATCTATGGGAATGAAAATATTGGCAAATCCCTGCCTCATGGGATTGCTGTTACAGACTTTGGTATACTGCAGAACTTAGGCTATTGTTATTTTATTCAAGAAACAATTTCACAAGAAGAGAAACATCTAGAGATAAGTGAGAACCAACCCTTGATCTCAAGGATTTCCCAATCCAAAAGAAGAGGTAAAAGTATAGTATGATCTCAACTTGAAGCAAGAGGAAAAATATTAAATAATGAATGATTGAAAGAAAGAATGAATGAAAAAGCATTAAGCATTGTACTAAATGTTGGGGCTACAAATGAAAGAATAAGGCAATCTCTGTTCTCAAGGAGCTCACATTGTAATGGAGGAGAAAATATTCATGAAAGGTTTTATTGCAAATCAGATGGGAAAAGTCCCATGGTCCTTGAGGTTTAGTGGCAAAGCAGATCATCATACATCATAATGAAAAATTAAAATTTTTTTTTACAATAATGGTAATACAAACTGGCACTAATTGTTACACTAAATAATCTTTGCAATTTGGTTTCTAAAACTACAATTTGATTGAATTACTCTTTCCAAGGTTACAAATAATTTATGCATCATTTTAAATGTCATTTCCAATATTGAAATAATGGTTTCTTATGTTGAACCATTTGGAAATGTGAAGGGCTTTTGGTGACAATTTTCTTTCCTAACTCTAGTAGCCTTGACCATAGCACCCACAAAAGCATTTGCTAATGGAGTTGCTTTCCTAGATAAAGACTAAGAGGACCAGATTGGAAGTAGGATAGATGATGTGGGAGAGACTGACGCCCCCAAGGTTCTTGGGTTTACCAGGCTATTGGTAAAAGTTGTTCAGCAGTTCATACCGGTGGTAGTGAGCAAAGTGGGCCTCATTTACAGGAATTTCTCTGCTGAACAATGGCTGAAGGTCCAGGCTGAAAGCAGGCCAGTGATTTGGGGAAAAGGGAGACATTACCATTCCCAAGAGTCTTGGGTTCATGACCCTGGAAGGTGTTTATTGGGAAGTTAGAGGAGGTCATCTTTGAGATGGTGGAGTGTTTTTGATGGGTCCTTGTCCTTTGTCCCCAGAATTTCCTCTTCCCCAAAAGACAGATGGGGAAGTTGATGGGTCAGAGTCCAGAAAACACTCAAAACTATATATCTAGCTAAGCCATGTGGATCAATTAACTCTTACCTATTGACAGGACCTAGCAAAAACCCCATCCTGTCTATTTACCAGAATGACAATACTTTGCTACAAGACATTCTGGCTCCTCCGTTATCTGATGTTATTCTCCTCAAGTAGGCTGCCTGCTCACAGAAGCCCCAAATTTTGCTCTATAAAGCTCTTCCAACTTTTAGGAAATTTAGTAATTCAGATTTTTTTTTTTCAGTTTGGTCCGTTTCACTTTTCAGTTAATACACTATTTTGTGACTATAAGAGACTCTCTGAATTCTTTCAAACCATGAACATGACCCTCAGATACTTCATTATGGCTCACCTGGTGCAAGCTTCCTTGTAGCTTTAGCAAAAACCTGGAGGACAGAAAGCTCCAAAGACATTTTGGGAGAAGAATAGCAAGATTTTCAGCAGCCCTGACTCAATTTAAATTTAAATACTTTTAAATGATTAAAGAACCTCAAAACACAAATTTCTTCTTTTACAAGGTAAAGGAATTTTAACAATATATACTACACTCAGTAAAAGCCAGTTTGTAGCAAACTTTTAGAACATATACATGACTTTCTTGCATTTACTAGTCTCTGGAGCCCAATAATATTTTTAACCACTTATTGTCCATCTTTTTCTTCTCACCCTCCTCCAGCAGCTCCACAGTCTTATTGTTTTTCTCTGATAATTAAAAAAAAAACTACTATATTGCTTATAGGGTAAGAATATCAGTAAAGTTCTTTACCCTTTTTTATCTTTTCAAGGTCCTCAGAGTTCTCACAGCTTTGCTTCTTGTGTCTTATCTGAATCTCCCCTGTCCAGTTCAGAGGCAAATGAGTTGCTGGTGTCTGTCCTTTTTTTGTGGGAGGGAGCTCTATAGAGACAGACATAATTATAGTCATGAGAGCATCTGATAGAGGATGTGACTGGCTTCTTAACTAAGCTAAAAGATGAATGAATTTCCTCCCAGACCCTCCTTCCCTAACATTCTCTTGTCCTTAAGTGGGCGCCGGTCTGACTGACTATTCATAATCTCATTCTGTGCTACAGTGAATACAGGCATCAATGTATCAGAGAAATCCATTGAAATTTAAAAAATAAATTATGATGGCAACATTTGACATTTATATTCTGCTTTATAGTCTGCAAAACATTTAACATCCATTCTTTCATGTGATAAAGTTTAAGTGCCTTAAGAGAACATACAAGGCTTTCTATGATTTAGGGACAACATATTCAATGCAATTCACAAAATCCTAGAAATTTGAGCTCAAAAGGAGCTTGGAGACCATCTTGTCAATTCTTTCACTTTATAGATAAGGAAACTGAGGCTCAGAAAAGTTGGGTTACCCAAGGCCATAGAGAACTCAGTAGCAGATCCAGGAAGATGTTTTGACAATAGATCAAGTGGTCTTTCCAGAGTACTGCTTTATCAATTTGATAATTTAATTCAGTATAATAGATTTGGAAAGCCAGAGAGCAAATCAGCAAGTTGTTCCTGGGCAATTTAATGAAATTATAGGTCTTTGATGGAAGAATCCATCTCTCATGGAAGTAGAGAAACATCTTACTCCTTTGTGGGATGGAGAGAGAAATATAGGAAACTCCTCTTTTTGCTCTCAAGTGACTGAGGCTGTCATCAAGATGATGGGCTCACTGAAGCCCTGGATATAGCCAAAGGATATGTCCTTCTCTAGTCTACAAGAGGGCATTGTTTATACCTTTTTACTTTAATGGAATGGGTTTTCTCTTTCTTGCAAGGGAAGGTAAAGAGGGAGGCAGGTAGAGGGAGGTAGAAGCAGAAGACAATGACTTGCAGAAAAAGCTCATGGATTATTAACTAATCCATTAGTAAGTAATCAATGGATTAGATTAGATCCAGGTGGGTCTGAGAAGGCAGCTCTTTCCTGACTGCCTTCTTGCCTTCAGTTTTTTTTTTCTAAGTATAGGTTAGAAAATAGGTTCCGAAAACAAATATATCCAGCCCTAAAGGTTTTCTTGCTAGTATGCAGTTTAGTGAAGGAAGAAGACTGTTCTGAAGTTGCCTTAAAGCCATTATCATGACAGGACAAGGCATCTGGACTTTGCTTATACTCCATGACATTTTTACATGCTACAGGTCTAAAGTGAATGGGTACATTTGTTTAGAAGTCCTACAAAGAGCCTTTATCTTCCTAGGGAATCTAATGAGAGTCATGGACTATTTGAATGTTTTATGTTTCCTATGTATGTTTATTAACATCCAGTCCTTTGTATGTTATATATTTTCTGTTAGTTAAAATAAAAACTATCTCATACTTGATACCAATATTGTATATTGAGTACTTATGTTGTAGCTAGAGATCCTGCTATATACACCTGGGAAAACCGAACACTCACCATTCCACCAGTCAGGAAGAAGTAACTCCTGGTTTATCCCCAAGGATTAAAACTCATTTATGTGAGCCAAGATTCTCTCTAAAGCCCAGAGTCCCATAAATGATATCCACAATTGTTACATGCCTCCTATTGAAGTGACTGTTAAGAAAAAATGAACTGCTGCATGTTTCTAATAATAACCTACATATGTACAAGAGAAGGCAGGAAAGTTAGCATGAGAGGAAAAGGAAGTGGTATTGGGATGGAGGAAAATCGATGGGCAGCCTCTGCGTTGCTCTTGAATAGCTTTATAGATATAGATCTATATATAGTTTTCTAATACATTAGGCAGACCCTTGGATCTGTTGGAGAACATGGCCATGAACTGAATTGGATGATGTATGGTTGTACCAATGGAGGGAACCTTCATATGGATGAAATCATGGATTCTTTAAAATGTATTTGTAAGGTACTATTCTAGGTGCTAGAGGAACAATTAGACACTGGAAGTTCCCTGAGTACAGGAACTGTCTTAGTCTTTTTACCTTCTCCAATGCCTAGTCCTGTGTCTTTTAAAAATAGTTTGTGGCTTCATCAGTGTAAAAAGTTCTGCTAAAGCTAGTCATCCCCCCTCTATACCTCAGGACAGAGGTTCTTCATTTTGTGTGTCAGATTCTTTGGTCATGTCTGGTGAAGTCTATGGATCCCTTCTCAGATTTATGTTTGTAAAATGCATAAAGTGAAATATAGTAATGCATATATACACAGATGTATTTCATGGTCCCCAGGATAAGAACCCCTACTTTAGTGGATCACCTTTGTTAGCTGCTGTGATTAAAATAAATTTGTTATTTAGTGACCAACCATTTGGGGAAAAGGCTCTTCACATTTAGACTAGATCTTGCAAAAAGAAACACACAGTTCAGATCATGCATAGCTAATTTTTAATAATATTTTATAGTACAGACTGCTTCTCTTATTTGTCTCACCAAGTTTTTCTAAAACTGTCCATTTTGCCATTTCTTACAGTATAATAACAATCCATTCCATACATATACTATAATTTGTTTAATTATTCCTCAATGGATGGATATCTACTTAACTTTCAGTTCTTTGCTACTCAAAAAAGAACTGCAATAAATATTTTTAAATATATAGATCCTTTAAATATATACCTCTTTCTTTGAGTTATAAGTCTAGTAGTGTCAGGTCAAATGGTATATGCAGTTCAGTTACTTTTTGGGTATAGTTCAAAATATTTTTCCAGAATGATTGATCCAATGCATCAGTGTTCCAGCTTTTCAACAGCTCCTCCAACAATTGTTTTCCTTTTTTGTAGTCTTTGCCAATATGATGCAGAGTGGTTTTCTCACCCTTTTCCTCACTCTGAGGTATAGAAGATACTTTCATGGTGATAGATCACAACTCCTCCAAGCTTCAATAAATGATTTTATGAGTTGTTGCTATTTTTTTTTGGGTACAAATAAATTCTTTTGTACATATAAGTTGCTGCAGAAGATTCCAAAAATTCATTCTTGGATGCATCTAGTGAGAATATTCCCTGTACATAGGTTGGTCTATGTTCAGCAGAGATTTCATTGAAAGACACATGATGAAAGACTTTTGGTGGCTTTATAGCACAAGTCCTGTCCTAACTGTCAAAAACTGTCAAAAGCTGAGTCTCCTCAGAAGATGAATTATGGGGCAGGTGAAATCATTAGCAGATGAAATCATCAGCAGACAGCCAATCACAATATTACATAAGAAAATTTTGTTGAAGGAACTAGGAAAACCAAGAGGACTAGTCCCAGACTTTAGTTCCAAAGATTCCCTGGGATTACTCACAGTCAGGACTATGAACAGCCTTTTGACACAAAGATTGAATTTGCCTTTCCTCATCTTTCTCCTTGTCTCTGCCACTCCCATAATCATCTTTCCCTTGATTCCCCATTTTTTCTATTGTCTTCTTTTCAAGATGAAGGAAAAGAATTTTAGTATTAATAGCTCAACTTTCTATAATAATGTAGGATTTACAGATTACTTTTTCTTTCAACATCTCTGGAGGTACATGGTATAAGTAAGTATTTTAATCCCTATTATATAGATGAGGAAATTGAACTCAAAAGTACTTAGTCCAGGGCCACCCGGTTAGAGATGAGATTCAAATCCTGTTCTCTCCAGACTCCAAATCTAGTATTATTTTGACTACTTTACACATTTGATACAAAAAGAGAAAATACCAAGAATTCATAGGATCAAAAACTAAGAGTTGTAAGATACCCTAGGTATCATCTGTTCCAAGCTCCCCCCACACCCCCCCTTTTTTTTTTTAAAGATAAGAAACAGAGGCTCAGAGAAGAACAGAGAAGAGTATTATATTACAGTAAGATCTGGAGTAGTTTTGTAGTGAGAGGCTCTAGGTGTACCTTATGCCTCTGTTATTAACTCCTATCTGATCTCCAAGTAAATCACAATCTCTCTAGGTCTCAGTTTCTCATTTTTAAAATGGGTTTTCAATAGATGGTCTCTAAGGTAACTTTCTTGGTCTGGAGAAAATGAGTTTTTCCATTTTTGAAACATCCATTTTTGAGATAAGCCCAGACCAGTCATTTTTCAGATGATATTTTTCAGCTGCCTTCTCCCTGTACTCACCGATGAATTCTTCCCAGAATTTCTGTTTTGGGCTACTGTTGTGCTATTGCTTCCCACAGTTTGTGGTATATACTAAGGGCTAAATAAATGCTCATCGACTTAAATCCTTCTTGCTGCTCTTAACTGTACATGCATTTGTACACTGCACCTGTTGGTATATACTACTATCATATCCAGTGTCTTCCTGCTACCTTCTCAACACATTACTGTCTTAAATTTCCTAGTGTCTATAGACCCTCAGGCCAATCCAATTTCCCCCAATTAGGATAGAAAAGGAAGATCTTAACTTGAGGGAGGGGCAGCATATACAGATGGAGAGGCAGACTGGTGGGAAACAAAGAACATCTGGATTTGAATGTCGGTTCATTTCTCTGTCTCACAATTGTAGTGGGGATTGGGATGAGTCACCTGTTACACTTCAGGTTCCTCCTCTGTAAAATGGGGACATTAAAAGCTGGACGCCATTCTTAAGAGGAAAGCACTTTGTAAACTTTAAGCACTAGAGAGTTGACTTATTCCTGCTCTTTCTGGCCTCTCACACACTTTGCTCTCCTTTCTGCCCGTTCCCCCCTCCCCCGGCTTGTCAAACAGTTCCCTCTTCTGTCAGCTCCTTCCCTCCCTCCCTGTCCCTGTCCAGAGCCCTAATAAAGCTATTTTGAAAGTGACCCAGTCGGTCTGGCTGCCCGAGCGCCCAGAGGGGGAGAGCTCGAGGAGGGAGAGGCCGGAGCTAAGGGCGCAGCTGTTTGGAACCATGACTGAAGATGACGGATTCGGTGGTGGTGGAGGGTCAGGTCAAATTGAGAGATGGAAAAAAGGTGAGGGGCATGCCTTCTACCTTCCCCTACCTTCCCCTACTTTCAGGAGACTCTTTCCCCCTGGACTGGAGTAGCGGGGTTGGGGGCGGGACGGAGACGGAAGCCCCCTGTGCCTAGCCCAGTGCGTAACCGTGTGCTTTTGTATCTCCCCCGCAGTGGAAAACTAGGTGGCTGGTGTTGCGCAAGCCCTCCCCTGTGGCAGGTAAGGCAGAGGGGCGCGGGGAGGGGGCGCGTGACCTGGGGACTTCTGGGAAGGGGTGCGTAGCGAGGTGGGGGCGGTTCTGGAGAGGGGCGCGTGTTCTGAGGAGTCCTGGTGAGGGGCGCGTGGCTAGAGAGCACGTGACCAAGGAGAGACGGGAGGGGGAGGGAAACTGCAGGTGAGGGGCGCTAGGCGTGGAACAGGTGACTAGGTCAGGTTGGGGAAGGGCTTCTGGCGAGGGCCGGCTAGCCTGAGACTGGAGAGCCTCGTGGCGAGGAGTCGGAGACAGGGGCGCGAGGTGGGGTGGGCTTCTCCCTGGGGGCGCTTGATTTGGGAACCTGCAGCAGCGAGGGTGCACGTGATGCCGGTCAGGGCACCGCTTTTGGCTCGAGATTTGGGGGCTTCTTGGGCTTCTTGGTACACGGTGTGGATTGGAAGAGGGGGTGCGCATGGTACAAGTAGCTAGTTTCCGGGACGAACCAGGCTAGCCCCTACAGGGTCTCATGGATTGGATTGGGTTGGGGGCACGACAACCAGCTGGGAGTCCCATTGCTGGGTTCCCAGTGGGCAGGTTTCCCAAGAGGCTGCCCCGGGCTTCAGGGAACCATTGCTTCACCTGACCTTCTCATTCTCTTGCGGCGGGGCGGGGGGAGAAACTGACACTTGGAAGGGGGACGGAGAGGGTCGTGCAAATGAAGAGTTCGACTCAGACTCCTCCTTCTCCTCTTCCAGACCTCCTCGGGAAGCGTCTTGCCCATAGAGACCCCCTGGGGATTGAGTTCCGTCCCCCTCCCCAGGCCCTGATTTCTTTGCCCCGCATTATCTGCGAGTTTCTTAGTGCTAGCCCTGGGCCGCCCGAAATAGAAAGAGGATATTGAAGTAGACCCAAAGTGTAACAGAGAGAAGAGGGGACAGTAATAGGATATGGGGGAGGAGGGCGCTTCAGGCCGCACCCCCACAGAAAGACTGGGAGCCGCCTTTCCAGTTTCTGGACTCCCTCCTTCTCCCTCAATTGCTTGGCGGGGGTGGGGCGGGACACCTCGGCTCCTACCAGGGTCTTTTTAGGGAATGAGTCATAAACGAAGCGGGACATTAGGATCTTGAGTTATATTGCTTTGTTCCCCACCCTCAGCCCATTATGGAATACCAGAGCTAGAGGAGACCTTGAAAACATAATAGTTCAGGTATCTAAAGAGCATCATGGCTTAAAAAACACTTCTACGGATCTATGCCAACATACGTCATGCCCTTTAATATAGTGTCAGAACTGCAAGGCATTTTAAAGACCATGTTGCCCAATCATCTCATTTTACAGATGGGGAAGCAGATCTGGAGTGGAAGTCCTTTGTGTAGCCTTAGATAGGAAGGAAACTCAGAAAGAACAGGTGTTGGGCCCCAGAAGGAGCTGCATTTCTGAACTGAATTGTGCAGCTGTACGATGCATTCTTGTGAAGTTTTTCGTTCCTGTCATCTTGCCAGTTTGAATTGAATTGTCAAGTTGAATTATTGCCAAGCAGTTAATTTAAAAGAAAAAAAAAGGGGGGAGGCACACAATCTTAAAATCTAGGCATCCTTATATTTCCAATCTTTAACTCCTTAAAAAAATTAAAAAAGAAAAGAAATCTTCATACCCTCTAGTCTTCTCTGTCCTGGGTTCCTGTTTTCTTAACTCTTTAGGCAGTTCATGGAGTGATTATTCTCCTTCCCCTACTTGAAGGCTGTTGAATATTTTGGGCAAAAGGCTTATTTTCATTTCCCCCCATCCCCTGTGCTTGACTGGAGAAGCAGAGAAGTGAAATTCAGTTTTCTTTAGAAAATTGTTAGTTGATATACATTAGCTTTGTCCATCTCCAGAAATCATTGAGCTTGTTTCTTGGATCAATTTGGTCTTTCAGTTCTTTGGTTTCAATATCGTGGGCACACTTGTTCCTTCTTTAAGCATTGTTAGATTTGCAGCTGTTTGAGGAAACAGGTGTCTCCATACCATCATGCATGCCAGAGTTGTGTGAGTGTGTGTATTTTGCCAGCAAATGAGGATGGTGGAATGTTTTCTCTTTAGGAAGTGATAGAAGTCCAGCTTCTTCTTTTTTTCTATATCTTTAGGTATTTTCCATGTTAACAAACAGAAGTTAGGAGCCAGTTTTGATTTCTTACTCCCTAAAAGCTAACACAAGAGAGGTTCCTCCTTCTAGGAGAAAGAGCTAAGGCAGTGTCAGGACACATGGATTTGAATGATAGCTGAAGTAGATGATACTATATAATAGTGGGTGAGTCATTTCTTGTATCTGAGACTTTACAATTCAAGCTCCTGGAGGCAGAGATCATTTTTTGCCTTTTTTTTTGTTTTTCCAAGATTTAGTACAGTGCCTAGCTCTTAGAAGGCTGGAAAGGTAGAAGGGAGTTGGGTTATGAAAAGCTTTGAATGCCAAAGGAACATTTTGTGTTTGCTCTTGGACACAATGGGGAGAAGTTTATTGAGTAGGAGGTGACATGGTGAAACTTGAGTTTTAGTAAAATCACTCTAATGACTAAATAGGCTATTTAAAACATTAAATTGAATCCTATTAGATTTTGTAGTTCAGTGGAACAACTTTTTGAATAATTGGAAACATCAGAGCTGGAAGGTCTGGCCCTTAGAGGATATTGGGACTAACCCTCTTATTTTACTAAACATGAGGAAGCTAAGGCCCCAAGGTCATGTTGTCAGTGAGATAGCAGAGCCAGGACCACAATTCAGGATTTTAAAATCTCTTCAGCCATTAAACCTGCTTTTCCCATGATATCCAAATCCTATTCTGGCCTACCTTTGACTCCTTGTGGAGTATTGTGCTAGTTCTGGGTATCACTTTTTTATATAAAGTTTTGTATCTTCAAAACATATGCATAGATAGTTTTCAACATTCACTTTTGCAAAACCCTGTGTTCCAAACTTTTCCCCTTCCTCTCTTCCCCCCCCCAATATGGTAAACTAATCCAATGTATGTTAAACATGTACAATTCTTCTATACATGTTTCCACAATTATCATGTTACACACAAAAAAAAATCAGATCAAAAAGGAAAAAAACGAGAAAGGAAACAAAATACAAGCTAACAACAAGTTTAAATACTATGTTGTGACTGGGTATCACTTTTTAGAGGATATGTGTTGTTGGGACAGCTAGGTGATGCAGTAAAGAGAGTGCCAGCCCTGGATTCAGGAGAACCTGAGTTCAAATTTAGTCTCAATCATTTGGCACTTCCTAGCTCTATTTTCTCACTACTCTCCGAAAAAAGAAAGAGAGAAAAAGAAGGAACACTGTTAAGAAAGACTGTTTTAAGGAGGGTGACTAGCATAAATAAATGTAATCCAAACTGGGTCACATGAGATTGAAGGAACTGAGTGAGGTGGTGGTGGTGTGTGTGTGTGTGTGTGTAAGACCATGGGATCAGCCCACATCATAGCTATCTTCAAATATTTTAAGGATTATGTGGAAGAGTGATTATGTGTAAGTTCTTTGTGTTTTCAGAAATTAGGTCTAGGAGAATTGAGTAGAATTTGTAGAAAGGCAGATTCTGGGTCAATATAAAATGTAACTTCCTAATAATCAGAGCTCTGTGCCAGGGAAACAGGTTGCTTTTGGATATATTGAGTTCCCCATTCCTGGAAGATCTGTTCATGCTGATGTTAAAAGGGATTTGCTGATTGCAATTTGAAGGCAATCTAGATGTTCTGCTCTGGGAGTCAATGAATATATGATTTCCTTGAAGACAGCCTGTAAAAACAGGGTTTTTTGATTCAGTAACTCCTTGGTAAACTATCTAAATGCTGTAAAAAGATGAGCTTTTTCCTGAAGCTTTGAGATCTCTGAGAGAATGGGATTCCTTTTGAATCCCAGAATGGCAGTATGTGTGTGTAATAGAATGTTCCATTGCATCCTGCCTATTTTCCCTACCAGTCATGGGTCATAGTAACTGTAGAAAGAGGCTCTTATTTGGCAGAGCCATCTAGCTTGAAGGTCTAAAACTTATCTTTGGTAACTGCTTTCCTTCTCTGACTTCATAGAGTACCGTGTTTTACAGCTCTTCGAAATAAGTATTTTGTAATATAATTTGCTTGTTTGACTTCAGATTCCTTCTAGATCTCTCCCTACCCTTAGTAATAATGCTTGACAGTTCTGTGATTCTGCAGAGACATCCTGGACTAAAACTCTGTGATCTCTTAATAACTTATTTACAAAGTCCTAAGAACTTATGTCGTTGAGACACATCAATGTAAAATAATTTATCTAGGGCCACACAACTACTGAGGGTCATAGGTGGGAAGTTTTAAAATTAAATTTTATTTTGTTTTTCACAATTTTATAGCAAGTTTTAAAAATGTCTCCCTTGTGCCAAGCACTCTCTTAAGTGTGGAATGCAAAGGCAAAAGATAGCTCCTACTGTCATGAAGCTTATAGTCTAACATGTAAATAACTTATGTACAAATCAGCTTTAGACAGGATAAATTCAAAATGATAAAGGCACTAGGGTTATGGGGGAATTAGGAAGTTAATTAGAGAATTAGCTAAAACCTAAAGGAAGTCAGGGAGGTGGAGATGACGAGCGAGAGCATTCCAGGCATGGAGGACATCCGAAGAAAATGCTTCAAATTTTGAATTGGAAGACTGAAAGATAGGAAGGGACCAGATCGTGAAGACTTTTAAAAGCTAAACATATGGATTTTTTATTTATCCTGGAGACAATAGGCAGCCAGTCCCTGATGTTGATTGAATAGATAGTGGTGACATGGTCAAATTTAACAATGATTTATTTTTTCTTCCCTTTCAGGTGAGATGAAATTTGAACTCAAGTTTTCATGTCCTGAGACCCAGTATTCATTTCCCTGTGCCACAATAAAGCAGTCAAGGTCCAGACCTGGAATCTCATTATTGCCCAAAGATGCAATATGGCACAGGAGTTCAAATGCTGGGCTTCCAAACATGCTTAGCTAAGTGCCGGGCAAAAAGCAGGTGTTTGATAAATGCTTGCTGCTTTTTTCCTCCCTCTTCTCCAACTACTCCATTTCAGGTCTTGTGAATTCTATCCCCTTGACATCTTCTAGACGTGTCCTGGTCTTTCTACTCATATGTCCACTATATCAGTTCAGCTTCTTATCATTTCTTGTCTAAACAGCTGTTGTAGCCTCTTGATTGTTCCCACTGTTTCCCTCTCTTTAATCCATCCTCTACACAGCTTCCAAAATAACAATCTTGAATTACAAGGGTGACCATGTTGCTCCCATGCTCAAATACCTTCAATGGCTTATACTTCTAGGACAAAATAGGGGAGAGGGGCAAGACTTTTTTTTTTTTGATTGAAACAGAGAAATCAAGAGCGTAAGAACTCTCTCTGTCTCATGTAGGTCAATACCTTTTCTGCAATTTATCCTAAAGAGTTACTGGTTAGATGTCCCACCCAAGGTCACACAACCAGCATAAAAGAGACAGGATTTGAATCTTTCTAGATTATCTCTCTCGCTGTTATATCATAGTGTAGACTCCTTATGATGGGTCATAGAAGTCAGAGCTTGAAGGGATCTTAAAGATCATGGAGTTTAATTCTCTCATGTTCTAGATGAAAAACATTTGAGATTGAAAGAGATGAAGTGACTTGAATAAGATAATACAAATAATAGATGTGAGAGCCAGGATTGGAACTCAGGTCCCTTGATTCTAATCTCTTTTTTCACCCCTTCATATTCATGATTTTTGGAACTTCACAATTTGATTTTAACTCCATTTCTTCTTAGAGTTATCTAAATGCCAAATGGATAGAACAGTGCATCAGGACTAAAGAAGACCTGAGTTTCAAATTTAACCTCAATTATTTCCTAATTGGGTGACCCTTGGATAGTCACTTTATCGCTTCTACTTCAGTTTACCTCTCTGTAAAATAGAGATAATAATAGCACTTAACTCCCAAACTTGGTAAGATGAAATGAGATCATGATTGTAAGGTGCTATGTAAACCTTAAAATGTTACTTAAATATAGGCTAGTTTATCATCTCACATAGCTCCTTGTTGTGAGCTCTATATTTTATTTATTTTTGGCAAGGCAATTGAGGGTAAATGACTTGCCTAGGATCATATTACCTAGTAAGTGTCTGAGGCTGGATTTGAATTCATGTCCTCCTGACTCCAGGGCTGGTGCTCTATCCATCACACCATCTATCTGTTCTGAGCTCTATGTTTTAGTCAGGCTATTCCTCCAAAGTCATCATGCTCTATCTAAATACAATGCATTTGCACAAGGCATTCCCCATTCCTTGAAGACAGTTCATCCTTGTTTCTGCCTCTCAGAATCTTTTCTTTGTAAAGAGCTTAATAACAGGCCCAGTACACTGTAGGTGCTTAATAAATACTTGTTCCTCCACCCCCTTTTACTCTAAGGTTCAGTTTAGGTATCATCTCTTCAGGGAAACTTCTCTTGGTCTCCTCAGTGATACCTTCAACCATTTCCAAATTTACTTAGCATTTCCTAGAATTTACTTACCTTTATACATGTAAGCCTATTTATTAAGTATATACATATTAATATATATATATATATATAAATATAATCACACATTAATATAGTATGATTATATATATGATACAATACATATATATAATGATAATCATATTATTATTTATAATGTGTATTATATATAATGATAATTATATAATATATATATATTAAGTATATATAAAGTATATTTACTTACCTGTATACATGTAAGTATATTTATTAAGTAGATATATATTAATATATTATCTATGATTATCACTACACATTAATATATTGTATATGATTATCACTATACATAATGTATATTATATATAATATATATTATTAAATGTATGTGTGTATGTATATATATATATATATATATATATATATTATATATATATATATATATATATATATATATATATATATATATATATATACATTTTCTTACCAGTATACATGTATGCATACAGCTCAGTGGGACAGTAAATAGAGCACTGGGCCTGGAGTCAGGAAGACCTGAGTTCAAATCACTTTACCTCTGTCTGCCTAACTGGCAAACCACTCTATTATCTTTGCCCAAAAATCCTCATGGACAAGATTAGTATGCTGTGGTCCATGGGGTCACAAAAAATCAGATAAGACTTAAATACTGAAAAACAATAATACAGGGTCTGGGACATAATAAGCACTATATAATTGTTAGCTTTTTTTATCATCATCATCACACCATTATTCTGCTATAGTATGAGTTTCTAGAGGGTGGAGACCTGTTCATTCTCATTTTTTGGGTCAGAGCTATCAGTGCTTGTGTGTAATAAGTGCTTAAAATGGATTAAATGAGGAGGTCTTGAAGAAGGATTGCATTTTTACTGTTCTCAGTTTCCCCACTCAGATTCCATTTCAATAGCTTATTTATTCCCTTAAAAAGGTTTCTCTTAAATATATTGATTAGTATTTAACAGGATAATTTTGTTTCTGATACAGTAATAACTATACCAAACCCCAGAGCCTCCTATTTAATGAACCCTGGGACAATATAAAAGAAAAATTATCTTGATCGTTCACTCTAGAAAAGCAAAGTAGATGGACTGTGTCTGTTGGCCAGTCTGTCACAAAGCTGGATGGGCCTCTTATTACCTGAGTCCAGTGATACCTGTGCCTTGGACGGGTATGTCACTAAGTGGAGACCCAGCTGAGTGGGTCACTTACTTGCTCATAGAGTCCCATTTCTTTAATACCAGCATCCTTCCAGTGATACTAATATCACTGGATGAAGGAATACCAAAATTTTAGAAGAATCAGACTTACAAGTAAGGTGAATAGCAATGGAGAGCTGTGTTGCTGAAGTAAGGAATCTTCAGCTTATTAAAATGAAGAATTCCTCAGAAAAAATGGCGTAAGGGACAAGGTCACAAAAGTCTTAGAATCAGAACTTGAACTCACATGTTGTGACCATGTGAACACCTCTCTTCCCTCTAGTCCACATTGCTTCTCACTAGCCACAAATAGAGACCTAGGGATTATTTCAGGGGATTCTCACAGTCTGTGCCCAAGCAGAGTCATCAAGATGGGAAAGGGCAGGGCATGTGGCAAGGTTAGTGGCCCTAGGAACTTGGCTAGAGGGTATGGTTGATATCGGGGAGTAATGGTAAGTTGGTATCCTCCTTTAGCATTCTAGTATTTGTTCTGAATGCTATATCCAAGGTCCTTCATAGCCAGCAGTTGTTCCAAACTTGTCACTCACCCTTAATCCCACATAGTAAATGTCCTGTTCCAGTTCCTCAAATTCTATTCGAAGCCCCTGAACCAGATTACTCTAGACACCTACTTTATCTTCTCTTCTTCCCTTCCCTGTTCTTTCCTTTCCCACTCAGGCGGATGACCTCACTGCTTAGCTTGTTTGTCCAGCCTTTTCATTCTGAACTTTTCATCTCTCACACTGCCTTCTGGAATGCCCTCCTTTCTGCCCTTCCCCTCTCCCCAGCTCCACCCTCCCTTCTGCCCTTTAAAGACCTCTCACAATCATACAAGGGCTTTGCACAATCGGCCAATGGATACCTACCCTGTGCTCAGCACGGTGTTAGCTATTTCTGGGGGAAGTTGGATAAGTGAGGGATAAACCCCTTTCTTTGAAGAGCTTACAAATAAAACCCATGTTATGCATTGGGAGCGATCATGCTTTATGGACAGAGCCCACCATGTGCAGGAGAGGTGGAAAACCTCTGTTTTAGTCTCCACTGGAGCACCCACTACTGGCAATGATTCCAGGTCTCCATATTGAAACTCTGCTTCCTCTTTGTAAAATGGTTATAATAATGATCATGATAATGATAAAAATAATAACTATAATAACTAACATTTATGTAGCACCTTTATTGTGCTAGCTACTATCTCAGTGATTCTTACAAATATTTTTCTCATTTGATTTTCATGACTACGCTGAGGAGTTAGGGCTATTATTATCATCCCCGTGAGCTTCTGTGTACTTGGCTCAGCTGCCTTTGGTAATATTTACTCAGTTCATTGCCTTACCAATGCTGGAAGTTTTTGCTTTGTGGCAAGACCTTAATATTTTGGTATTCCCTTTAAGAATCCAAGGTTACCCCCATAGTACCATGATGGATTGGAGGAATAAAATGTCTTAGCCTTGGAGTCTGAAGACCTAGGTTAAAGTCTCAGCTCTGTCATCCTCTATATTTGTGATCTTGGGCAAGTTAGTTCCTTTTTCTCTTATAATATTTCCCTACCACTTTCTAGTAGTAATTTCTGCATAGTGAGAATAACAAAATGTAGAACAATAGGAAATTTCAAAGGGAGAAAAAGGCCAGACTGGCAATTGAGTAGAAAAAGTAGAGAAGGGAGAAGTAGAGATGGGTGGAAGTTGGATTTCTTTAGAAATTATGCATTAAACAGCTTGGGCAGCTGGTGTTTGTTTTATATCTTTGTCAGGAATCTATTTACAGATCAAAAGAAGCTGAAGAAAGATGGCCAATTAATTGGGAAAGGCTAGAAAGCCCATTCTAAAACAGCATTACAAGGGGATAGTGGGACAGAAGTTGTTGACCGACATGAGGACATGCAATGGTTAAGAGATCTGCCTAAGGTTATAATACCACTAAGCTTCAGAATGTTAGGTTTTGAACACAGGCCTCTTGTCCAATGTTTTTCCACTTAGTGTGCAGTTGAATATTATATGAGCAGTCAAGGGATTTGTTTTTAGTTTTAATTCCACCTCTAACTTGATTTTTGGTTGTTGTCCTTCATTTTCAGAAGATCAAAATGATATCACTTTTTACAGTCAAGTTACAGTATGTCCAACTGTGGCTAATCAGACCAAAATGAGCTTGGAGTGCTCTTCCACAGGTTGGGCACAAATAGTCCATGTGAAGATTTGGGGTAGATTCTTTAAATTTGTATATCTCATGTTTGCTCTTAGGGCACAGCAGCTTTTCTGATGAGGGCATGCCATGTTAGGTGGTCCTGTGCTAGTGTCTCCCATGTTACAAGATCAAATCCAGTTCTTCAGAGAGTGTCCTTGTATTGCTTCTTCCAATCACCATATCTACTAACATACAGTGTTAATTGAAGCAAGTCACTGAATTTTAGTTAGCACATCTGTTTATACATGATCCTCCCCCAAGTACCTTCCTAGCACAAGAGAACCAGGATGACGTGCATTATGTAGGATTTATTCTTTACTGCAAGTGGTCTTTCCTGTCTCCTTTGACTAATCCTAATGAATAACAGTGGGCCAATGGATAGAGCATTGGATTGGGAGCCAGAGTACTTGGGTTCAAATACCAGCTTTGTTCTTTATTAATTACATATTTGGGTACAAATTACACAGCTTCTCTTTTCTTCAGTTTCTTCATCTGTAAAATGAGAGCTTTAGATTAGTTTATTTCTAAGGTATTTTCCCATTCTAACATTCTATGATCCTATGAATTATGAGCATTTTAGAAGTTAGAAGCAATGTTAGAAAGCAAAGTTTAGAAGAGGACTGAGGTTGGGGAGAAAGATTGTTTTGTTTAAGGTGTCTGCTGGATACTTGGATCTAAATATCTAAGATTTATAGTTCTGGAAATCATCTGTGGCAAGATGATTAAAACCATAAAACCTGATTAAAGAATATAGAAAAAAGCAAAAGGGAGTCCAGGACCGACTTGGAGCTCCACCCAGTTAGTGGGTATGACATGGCTGAAGATCTAACAAAGAAGTCTGAGAAGGAAGGGAAAAAACCAAGGAGCAGCAAGAATTCCCAGAAAAGAGAGGGTATCAAGGAGAAGAAGTAATCAATAGTTCAGTAAGATGGGAAGCCAGGAAATGCCATTAGATTTAGCAGTTAATTGATCATTGGCAACTTTGGTGAGAAAATTAAGTGAAAAATGAAATTGGAAGTCGGATTGTAGAGATTTTGTGATGGTTTTCTAAAGGAGTTTAGCCATGATAAAAATGTAGAACTATAGCTAATTGGGATGGTAACTTTTAGTGAAGGCTTTTTAAAAAGGGAAAGAGACTTGAGCCTCTGTGGATATAGGAGGCAAGAAATCAATTATTAGGGAGAGATTGGAGATAAGAGAGAACTGGAAAAATGGGAGGAGATAGGATCAAAGGTCTTGAAGAGGAATTGATCTTAGTAAAGAGAAAGGCTACCTCTTCACTAAGGACTAATGTAACCAAGAGGCAGTGTTGGAGCAGCAGAAAAATTGCTAGGTTTGGAGTTAGTTCCTGACCTGAATTTGTATTTTGTCTCTTGCTACCTATATAGAGAACAGCACAGTGTACTTTACAAGCAGAGATTGTGTTCTGTTCATTGTATTCATACCCTAGTGCTTAGCACTACAATGTCTGATGTAGTGTAGATGCTTTGTAAGGCACTTATTGGTTGATTGATATATGACTTTCTTTGGAGAGTCTGGGAACATAGATTTAGAAATGGAATAAACCTTCAGAGGCATTCAATCCAACTGTCTTATTTTTCATAGCTGAAGAAATAACCATAGAGAAATTAAGTGACTACAATCTCATACAGATAGTGAATGAATGGCAGGGTCAGAATTTGAACCCTTGTCTCTTGACTGTAGATTTAGAATTCTTTCTACTGGATGCATCCCTTACTATGCTATCTGGTTACCTGTGATGTCAAATGTTTCTGGAGAAAGTCTTCTCATCTCAGAAGGATCCATCATAAAATTTGCATGTGTGTTGTTTGTGCGTGCATGTCTGTGTGTGCCAATTCTTGAATGCTCATTAGGGAGAGGTGAGTATTTTTTTAAGTAAAGCTGTTTATTTTCAAAACATATGCATGGATAATTTTTCAGCATTGACCCTTGCAAAACCTTGTGTTTCATATTTTACCCCCTTCCCTCCACCCTCTCCCTTAGATGACAAGTGATCCAATATATGTTAAACATGTACAATACATATTTCCACAATTATCATGCTGCACAAGAAATCAGGTCAAAAAGGAAAAAAAAATGAGAAAGAAAACAAAACGCAAGCAAACAACAAGAAAAAGAATGAAAATGCTATGTAGTGATCCACACTCACAGATCTCTCTCTGGGTGTAGATGGCTCTCTTCATCACAAGATCATTGGAACTGGTCTCAATCATCTCACTGTTGAAGAGAGCCACAACCGTCAGAATTGATCATCATCATATAATCTTATTGTTTCTGTGTACAATGATCTCTTCTCTTCTGCTCACTTCACTTAGCATCAGTTCATGTAAGTCTCTGCAGAACTCTCTGAAATCAGCCTGCTGATCATTTCTTATAGAACAGTAATATTGCATAACTTCATATACCATAACTTATTCAGCCATTCCTTAGCTGATGAACATTCACTCAGTTTCCAGTTTCTTGCCACTTCAAAAAGGGCTGCCACAAATATTTTTGCACACATAGGTTCCTTTCAAGAGGTGAGTCTTTAATCATAGCTGTGTCTTTAGGTATAAAAAGAGGTTTTCATTAATATTCCCTCTGAATATCTGAACAAACTGTAGTTCTGTTTCTTGATAGCATTTTTATGTCCTCTTCCTCACATTCCCTTTTTTCTTACTCTTGACCCATCAAAGTTCTCTAATTTATTTTAAATAGTTCTTCTTGAACAGATTTCTTTATAAAATGGTTCCCTGCCTTTGGAATCCCAATAACAATTTTGTGGGGAAGATGAACTCGTTTTAAACTTTGTTATGCTGCTTTGTTGAATTTATTGTTTGTGTTTCGATACATTTTATGCAGTCAGAGTCTTTCCTTATCCAGAGTTGGAAATGACCTATTTTAGAGAGAAACCATGTAGCATAATGAAAAGAATACTGTCTGGATTCGACATTATAAACTTTATACATCTCCTCTAACACTACCTTTTTGACAATAGTCTGATTACTTAGCTTTTCTTATTGGGTTATTATGAGGAGGTCAATTTTAACCTCATGATTCCATAGGCAATGGAGATATTGTTGCTGCATTGCAGATGAAGACCATCAACAATGATCAAACATGTCTTTTGGATGCTCCAAAATACAGATCTTTGAATATTGGAAGAGAAATAAAAGTTCCATGTTCCTTCCCTTGAATTCTATTTAAAAAATATTCTTTTTATTTTATTTCATTTGAAACTTTTCTTTTTATTTTGATGTAAGCAATTATTACCCAATATATGCATTTTATTATATAAAGAACAAAAAAGAGTATTTATAAATCAGTAAAATTTGGTTAGTTTGGCTTTTTTGAGTGTATCTTAAATTTAAGATGGCGGTAAAAATTTATCCTGCTCATACCCCTTCCTGAACTTCTTTTTAGTTGGTTTTTAATGTTTTATTGGTGTTTCTTTTTTCATTTTTTTGCTGAGGCATTTGGGGTTAACTGACTTGCCCAGGGTCATACAGCTAGAAAGTATTTTGTGGTCTGTGGTCAAATTTGAACTCAGGTCCTCCTGACTTCAGGGCTAGTGCTTTATTTATATCCCACCTACCTGCCCCTGGTGTTTCTTTCTTTTAAAAAGAGTTCAATAACTGCATGTTATTTCTCCTTTTAACAAAAATGACCAAGTAGCACTAGGTCTCAGATGCCATGGACTCTGGGCAAATCAATTCTTGGCTTCTGATTTTTCTGTAAAATGAGGATAGCAATAGCATCTATCACACAGAGTTATTGTAAGGAATAAAGGAAATACAATATGTAAAGTTTTTTTGCAAACTTTAAAGAGGCGTATTATTGTTAATTGTAATTATTATTAGTCAAATCAATTTCTAATGTTGGCCATGTCTGAAAATAAATATCTCATTCTATACTTCTAGGCTAATATCTTTCTGCCGAGAGGTGGGAGGTGTGCTGTATTCTGTTTTCTTCAAAGGTTTTCAGAATTCCAAATGTAGACAGGATGTGACTTCTGTGTCCGTGAGCCAAAGAGATTTTTGTACATCTACTTATCTAGTATAACCATGGAGAGGAACAGCTGTCTGAGTAACAAATAGCTTGTATGACTGCCCAAGTCCCTGCTTGGAGGCAAGCCTAAACTCACTTTTCTGTAAAAACATTTTGATTGATATCTTTTTTTTTTTATATCACCTTCATTTCTAAATGTATGCTCTCTTTCCTTTACTTAGCACCATTCCTTGTCATAAAGACAAAGGATAAAGAGAGAGAAGGGAAAAAAACAAAAGAAAAAAAGCACATTTACTTAATAAATACAACCAAATTTGGGTTTTATATGCAGTGTTTTCCCCCTATAGTGTCCTAATTCTTCAAAGAAGGTGGGGTGTAATATGTTTTCTTTGAGGAATCTTGATCCTCAGAGTTGTGTTCATTTTTCTTTTATTTTTATTTCTTTTCATTAATCACAACTTCTAGTTATTGTATATGTTATTTTCTGAATCTGCTTGCACCATTTTGAATCAGTTCAGATAAATCTTCCTATATTAGTCTGAAGTCTTCAATTTTTTTTTAATTCTCCAGTATTTATTCTATTACATTCATGGAGCACAGTTTGTTTGTCCAGCCCCTAACCAATAGTCTTCTCCTTCATTTCCATTTCTTTGCCATTTAAAAAAAGAATGCTGCTATGAATATTTTGGAATGTAGCTTTTAATCTATCCCATACATGGGAAAGGATATTAAAAATTACTTTCTTAGCCTTCTTCTGAGTTGTTTTCTAGATTGGTCAGATGAATTCATGTAGCCACTGACAGAGTACTGTTGATGTGCTTGTCTTTCCATAGCATCTCTAACATCTACTCTTCCCATAATTTGTCATCTTTGTCAGTTTTCTCAGGGAAAATTTGTTCAGTTTGTTCATCTCAATTAGGTGAAACCTTAGAATTGTTTTGATTGTCATTTCTCATATCTAATGTTTTGAAGCATTCTTTCATTTAGTTAATAGTCTGCAATTCTTTTGAGAGCTATTTGTTTATACCTTTTGACTTTTATTCATTGGGATAGGACTCTTGGTATTACCTATAGTTCCTTATCTATCCAAGCATACTTTTTTATCAAAGGAAAACAGAGACTTAAATTTAATGAAATAACTAGCTTATTTGATGTTTGGATGGGGGCTACTTGGATATACATTTATGATGAGTAGCATTCAAGATGCTTTTTGATTTGGTCCCCATCTATCTTTCCATTCCCATCTCCCATCACTCTTACTCTTATGTATGTCCTAGACTAAAGCCAGATTTGCTCTTTCCCACACAGACTCCTTGGTTTCTTGTTACTCAGAAATCTTTGCCCCATCTTTCCAAAGCCGAGCTCAGATTCCTTCTCCTACAGTCTCTTTCAGCTCTAAATATAAGATCCTGTGACTCTATGGTGGTGCTCCCTCCTCAACCTTCAGCCAGAAGTCAAAGCCAGGGTATCAGGTGAATAAGGCTTTGCTCACAGCATAGACACTAGGGGAAAGGGAAAGGTGCTGCACATTGCTATGGTATTCCCTGCTAGTGTCATCCACCATTTTCTTTGACCCAGATCCAGAGTCTCTAGGGGACAGGCTGCCTCTTATGTCTACACTCACGTCTGCTGCCACCTCCCATCCCACACTCCAGTTTGCCTTTCATATGGTTGTCAAATCGATCTTCCTCAAGTACAGATCTCACCTTGTCACTTTCTTACTCACTAGACTCTAGTATCTCCTATTGCTTCTAGTATAAAATTGAAACTCTTCTATTTAGTTTTTTAAACTTTTTATAATCTGGCTCTAACCTAGCTTTTCAGTTTCACTGTATGCTGTTTTATTTACCCCACTCTGCAATTTAGCCAAATTGAGTTTCTTTCTGTTCTTCTCATAGGATATCCATATTAAGACTTTGTATATCTCTTCATATATTTTCACTCTGCCAAATTCCTAGATCTGTTTTTCTCTCCAGACTGCTAGTTTTCTGAGGGCAGGGACAATATTTCATTGCACTGCTATATAGGAAAGGCTTGATAAATGATTGTTGAATACATTCACAGGACCTTCTTTTTGATTGCAGTTTATTGGTATTTTAGAAAAAGGCAATAGTTTCAGTTTGAGTGATACCATCAGCTGTTATTCTGAAAAGTAAATGTTGATTATGTAATAGAATTGAAATTTAGACTTTGGGTCAGGATTTTAGCAATTAGGAAAATTCATTTGGGATTTTGGTTTGTGATTCAGTATCCTCAAGGATGAGGACGACGGTAAATACTGGTGTACATTAATGTATTCCCTAATAGCTGGTTCTGGCTTTTATATTTTTGTCCTTTTGATTTTATTTGTATGAGCTGATTTTATTGGCTCATAAAATATTAGAACTGGGAGAGGGAGAGAGGCTCAGATGGTCTAACCCCTTCACTCTATACCTGGGGAAACTGAAGCCCGGAAAGAGATGACTTCACTGAAAATCACATATTGAGTTAGAAGGAAGCTCTTGGAAATTCCAAATGGAATCCAAATCTCTCAGTTCTTAGGCCAATGCACTTTTATCTACACTAAGGCTTCTTAAACTTTTCCCATTTGTGACCTTTTTTTGCCCAAGAAAATTTTATTCAACCCCAGGTATATAGTTATATAAAATGGGCATACAAACCAAACATTTACTGATAATAAATCATAATTTCATGACCCCCACATTCAGTTATATATGGGCCTCATGTTTTAATAAACTAAGCTCTAGACTATAGTTTTCCTCCTTAGAGCTCCACTTCATATGTCACTTCCTCCATGAAATTTTCCCTAACCAGCACAGCTGGAATTTATCCGTCTTATGAAGCACCATAGCACTGTATTTATACCTCTTGTACTTAGGACATCTGACTCATATTATGGTTATTCTTGGATATGTCCTCTCTCCCTTATTTGATGGTGAGCTCCCTCAAGCATGATTTTGTCTTCTCCTTTTGGGCTATCTTATTCGCTCTTCTTGATTGTAATCCTCTTGCAGTTAGAGTCTGCATAGTCAACTAAGAAGTTGAGTTTGTATCTCCCATGGCTCTCAGCACAGGACCACATAATACTCAGCAAATATTTGCTGCATGTTTATGTAGCATTTTAAATAACATTTTTGCCATTCTCATTATTTTTTGATTGTCATTCTAGATTGCCTGTTGATGTTGGTGTACAAGGACAAATCGGAAAGAGCCAAGGGTTACAAGGAGAGGAGCAGTGTGACTCTAGAGGACATTTGTGGGCTTGATCCTGGTCTCCCCTACGAGGGTTTGACTCATACTCTAGCCATCATTTGCCTGTCTCAGGCTGTGATGCTGGGTTTTGAAAGCAAGGACACAATGTATGCCTGGGATATCCGGATCCGCTACTCCTTGGGGGAAGGTAAACCAGTTGTCCCTGTCTTTTGTTCTTCATATGACAATTTTCCTTTCTATTCCTCCAAGGCCCAGTTCAGGTGCCATCTACTTCACAATGACCATTCTTGCTCAGAGAAGGAAGAACTCTTACTTTTTTGGATGATTTACATCATATTGGCCTTGGTACCTTACCATATCTATAACTTGTAGTTATCTGGGTATTTGTCTCATTCTCATGTTAGCATGTAAGAGAAGGGAGTCAGTCTTATTTCATTTTTGTTTCTCTAGTTCTGAGTTCAGTGCCCTAGGTATGGTTGTTATTTAGGCATAAGGAAATAAATACTATGTTGAATTGGGATTCATGCTTTTTCTAGAATGGGACATGAAATATCAGACCTGGAAGAATCTAGCCATTCCAATTTTATAGAAAAAGAAGTGACACCCAGATATGGGGAGTGATTTATCAAAGGTCATAGTGAGGATGTCAAGACTGGAACTTTCTCTTATCATCTAATGTGATGTTTCTTCCACTTTCCAATAATGCATCTTTCTCCCCTAGTCATCAGAGGAGGAAGGAGTGGGGAGGAAACTTAGTATGTAGACTAACTGGAAAGCAGATTACTAAAGTCACAGAGACAAATGCTTTCACTGAGCTGTCCTTTACGGAGATTACAGCACTTCATTCTTTTGGATAGTAACAATTTAGAGTTGAACATTATTTGTCTTCAAGTGAGCTAAAGTTGATCTTGACCTTCATAATGAAAGGGTTCTTGAAGTACTCTATATAAATACTCCCAGTACTCTATATAATACTATAGGAGTACTGTTTGAGTTGTAGAATCTTGGAGACTGGTATTCGTCTTCATAACATGAAACACAATGCCAAAGCTGAAAGGGACCTTAGAGAATATATGTTCCAGTTCTCTTATGGAAAGCTCTGTGGAACTGGTATGCCCAATGTCAGGTACCATGAGCCATTGAGCTAGTTTACATTTATTTGGCATTTTCTATGTGTCAAGCACTGTGCTAAGCACTTTTCAAATATTATCTCAGTTTACCTTTGCAAGAATAGCAGTTGCTATTATTATCCTCAATAAACAGATGAGGAAATGGAGCTAAACATGAGGGGAAGTGCCTTGCCCACAAAGTCAGTATCTGATATCACATTTGAACTTGGGTCTTCTTGACTCCAGACCAATACTTTATCTACTGAGTCAGACAAAGCTTCTTAAACTTTCCCCACGTGCTATCCCTTTTCACTCAAGAAATTTTTATGTGATCTCAGATATAGGGGTCTATAAAATAGGTATACAAGTCAAACATTTACTGATAATAAACCATAAATTTGCAACCCCTCCCCCCCGTTCATTTATGAGACTTCATATGGTACTGCAATGAAGGGAACTATAATCCAATTATCTTAATTCTTTGGTCTAAAAATTAAATATATGTATATGTATAAAATGTATACATAAAACAATGATACAACAATAAATAATAACTGTTATATATGTAATATAAATAATATATAATAACACATATAATTATGTGTAATTTATTTATATATACATATATGTGTATTTATATAAAATTCTTGATTCCAGGGAGTTGCTCCATTCTATTTGCCAGCCCCAAAAGCCATTCTTCATTTCTTGTTTTCTATTTCTTCATTAATTGCCAAGTGGTTAGAAAATGTATAGTATCAGTGAATGGCTTTTAGGAAACTTTCATCACTTAATAATGGAATACCTCCTCCAAAAATGGGCTATGGTTTTATCAGGTCTTCTACTTGTTCTCCTCTGAGTCATTAGAAGGTTATGAAGTTCACCACAGCTGTCCCCAGGCATATGACCCAATGGGTAAGCTATGTACCCTGTTTCCCTGCTTTTCCCTCTGTACCAGGAATATCTATGTGAAGCTTATCCATTTTTCCTCACCTCTTATTTGAGTCCCAGTGTTAGAGGGAACCTAGCCCAAGTCTTACTAATAGAGAGAAATAGGCAATTTATATGAGTTTAGTGGTTGGTTGCAGAAGAGTTGGAACCAGAGGCGAGCCATGAAGGATGAGTAAAATTTGGATATGGAAGGAGAAGCTGACATTCCAGGCAAGCACAAGAACTTCAGAGCTGCCAATCTTTCTAAATCCTGTGTAAGATTTTATGTGCCTCACAAATAACATGTGGGAAGAACACTGGACCTCAGGATTAGCAGTCACAGGTTCCAGTCTTGGCTTTGTAGCATTCTAGTCATTCTAGTCTAGTCTAGTGAGCTTGGGCAAATCCCATCATTTCTCAGGCTCATTTGTAAAATAAATGATAAATGCACCTGCCCTATTTGCCTATCAGGGCTGTTATAATAAAAGTGCTTTTCAAATTAAAAAATTCTATAGAGATGTGAAATTTGATATTCTTAACAAATTGCATGGTTTGGAGGAAGGCATGATCTATTTTTTGGGGGTGAATCTTTTTTCCCCCTTCCTTCATCCTTATCCCTTCCCAATAGTTCACAGATTTCATGTGGCCGTGGCACCAGGTACCAAGCTGGAAAGTGGATTGGCTACTCTTCACCTCTGCAATGATATTCTGGTGCTGGCTAAAGACATTCCTCCTGCTGTCATGGGTCAATGGAAGCTCTCTGACCTGCGGCGTTATGGGGCTGTGCCAAATGGCTTCATCTTTGAAGGCGGGACCAGGTGTGGGTACTGTAAGTATGAAAGGGTCATGGAATAAATTTTTTATCCACTTAGAATTTCTGAATAGGTTCCTTGATACTGTTAATTACTTTTTGATGAACTGGATTTTTCAAGAGCACAATGCTGAGGCAGGAATATAGTCAAATCTTGGTTATTTGGGGTGAGAGGTGGTAGAGGAGAGATTTTTTTCCCCCAGAAAATTTTGCTTTTTGATTTATTGGGCAATCAACACCAACTTAGATATTTGTTTTATGGACATTGTTGACTTGTCAGTGATACATACACACTTACTTCCCTTTCTTTACTTTTATACAGAGAAATCAGAATACTTCATTTTGGCAGGAAAGGTAGGTGGGGTAGAGAGAAGCCCCACATCCCTGTATCTACTGAAAGATGCCTGATCATTTCCTACCTAAGAGCAGGTGTCAGGAGTGGAACACAGCAGGAGAGTGAATTTTTAGCATCTTGGGAGTTAGGAGTTCACAATTAGTTTTGTGTCTTCTGCTTGGAATGAAGTTCCAGAAAATCAGCACAACAGGGGTGCATCTCAAGTGCAAAAACATATTACATAGTCAAAGATATATATAATACTTGGATTATCTACTTGTTGGGTTTCCTTCTGTTTTCTGCCCCTTGATTGATTAACAAAGATTCGACTGTATATGAATTTCTTTATATAGGCATATATGTAAAATTTATTTTACATTTTAAGATTATTCATTCTTAGATTTTTGGGATGATTTAAACAAGGGAATACTATGTTTCTAGTGTGACTATTTTTGTTTTTTTCTTGTTTTGTTTGCAAGTTATCATTCTTGTCCCACGGATGCTACTGAATCCTATCTCTTCTCTTAGAAGATTCAGATACTAAATTAATGTAATTCTTTGTCCTTCCTTTAGTTCAAAGAACATATTTTCTGAGGAGATTCTTCCCTGTGGCATAGAGATGTCCTTGTATTCTTGAAATCTTTTCTAGCAGAGCATAAACTCTTTTCTCCAGACAGCTTCCTTTAACTTCTTATGGAGGTTCACAGGATACTTAGTGGGAATGAGCAGATAAGACAGGAGAAGGGGACCAGTTTGGGAATTAAGCTGAGTTTGGGTCCTTTTTTAGCTCACATGACTTTAGATTTGTATCTCAAGCTCTTGGCCTCAGTTTTCTTTTCTGTAAAATGAGAGGATGGGAGTTATCTTAGGCTATAGGAATAAGAGGCATAGATGGGTAGACACTAGCAATATGGAACTCCCGAGAAGTTCTTCAGGGTCCTGACTGTAACTTCATCATTCACTTCTAATTTTAGCTTCTGAGGTGAGAGGCTGAAAATAGCTTTTGGGGGTGGAGGTACAAGGAGCTCCACCTCCAATTTCTTAAGTAAGCTTCTGAGCTACTCTACCACTAGTTTGAAGCTGGAGCAGGTACTGAAGGGTCAACAAGGCTAAACTGAAAAACTGTGACTCTTCAAGGTATTCTGGGGCATAACTTTGTTGTCCCAACTCCATTCTGACTCTTGTCTTTGGCTGCATTAACAAAAATAAGCGTTGGAGGCATGAGATATTATGAGTTTCTTTGCTTGTATCAACTGACATGGCATCCAAATTCAGCTGCACCTGAGCTTGGCAGTCATGGGCCATTATAGGCAAAAAGGGTTTGTTGTTTCTGCCAGTCCACCATCACAATTTATGCTTTGTGGAAGAAGGCTACTACACAGCAATAGGGAAAGCAGGAGAATTGGAATCAGAGGATCTATGTTTGAATCCCAGCTTTGCTGTATTCTAGCTGGGTGAGTTGACTTAGTTTCCTCATCTATAAAATGACACAGCTTGACTTCACTACTTTCCAAAATTAACTCAACTCTTGATCTATGGTTTTTAGACCACAGTAGTTCCATGAAGTCTAGTGTGGGATATATGGCACTAGAGAACAGCTGTATATTTGGTTGTTTCTTTGCAAATGAAATTATTAAACATACATTGGCCATCTTTTTTTGTAGTTTATGTCATTGTTGTTCACTCATCACTAGGGAAACAGTCCAGCCCATTTCTTCTCACATCAGCAATGTCCCATCATTTATTAAGTAAGGGCTTATACCATGTTGGCCACTTAGAGACAGACAAAAGAAATTCAAGTTCTAACCTATAATCTCAAGGAGTTTATAGAATTTAGAATTATAAGAGACCTGAGATCATCTTGTCCAGTTAGATCCTTTAAGTCCAATTTTCTCCCTACTTTCTAAGTCAAGTACCAATACAAAATTCAAATAACTGCTCAACATTACAATCAAATTAATTTCATTTAAAATTTTAAATTCCAATAAGTATTTATTTAGTGCCTACTATGAAGGGTATAGTGTACCAAACACTGACTGGAATCAGAGGATCTGAGTTCAAGTTCTACCTCTGATAATTTATTACCTGTGTGACCTTTGTCAGCTCATTTATACTCCCTTTTTGTTTATTTTATCTTTTCAAATGAACAACAAATTGATCCAGATGACTTCTAAAACTTTTCACTTTAAATCCTGTGATTTGATTTTAATGCAAGATCTTATGCCACATGCTGAGGATACAGACACATGTAACACATACCCTCTCTTCAAGAGAGTTATTAGTCAATGGATAGAACCATATGCATCCAAATAATTCTGGCAAGAGGGAAAAGGACTTGATGCTATAAAGAAGGGAGAGATCACTTACTCCCAGGCTTTTGGGATGGAGTATACAAAGATATAGAGATTCCACAGGACAGGATTCACAGCATTGTTGGATCCTAGAAATCGGTATTTGGGGGAACCAGGAAAAACTTCTTATAGAAAGTGAGTTTGTTTGAGTCTTGAGAGAAACTAGGAGGTGGCCAAAAGGAGGGAGAGAATTCCAGACATGGGAGACAGCCACTGAAGATTCGGGAGGTGAAAGGTGAGGGTGCAGAATAAGAAAAGATGCTGGTAAGGAAGAAAAGAAATCTGGAAATAAGAGTAAACAGGGGAGTGAAATGCATATAGTTTGACTACCTCATGGGACATAGTCCAGAGATTCACCAATCAGAACAGAGAGCCTAAGGGCAGAGCTGTCTTCAGGGTGAGAAGCTTCCTGAGGACCAGGCGTAGAAGTCTATAGAATGAGGTTTATCTCTATTTTATGGAAAAGAAAACTGATATCTATAGAGAGGAAGCAAACTTGTTCATTAGTATTCAAATAAGGGGCTTGGTTCCAGACTTAAACCTGGGATTCCCAAGCCTGAAACCAGGATGTTTTTATCAGACCCTGCTACTTAGGGTGAAATCTCTTTGCCTTTTGTCTGCTTCCTTGAATTCTAGTATATTTTAATTTTTGCATATGGTAGACACTCAATAAACTTGAAGGCTTTGAGAACCCCAGCAGCAAGGAACAGAAGTTAGAATCATTTGTTATTTTTCATTTGTTTTAATTATATCTGAACCTTTGTGGCCCATTTGGAGTTTTCTTGGCAAAGATATTGGAGTGCTTTTCCATTTCCTTCTCCAGCTCATTTTACAGATGAGAAAACTGAGACAAACAGGGTTAAATGACTTGCTTAGAGTCATACAGCTGGTGTCTAACCTAGAGTTGAACTCAGGAAGATGAGTCTTTCTGACTTCCTGACATTATCTACTTTACCTTTTAATTGCCCAAATAGCTTCCCTGGATATCATGTAGTCCAAATGCCTCATTTCACAGATGCGGAGACTGGAGCTGAGAGAAATAATTGACATAATAGTGGTCACATCTAGATCTGACAACCAGCTCAGTTCTGTTTTCTTTGTGACATATTTTAAGCTTTGGGAAAGTGAGGAAAAGTGACTTTAATAAGGTCATACAATTCAAAAGTTGCAGAAGAGACTTCCAGGTCTCTTATTCCTACACAATGTTGCAGAGACAAATTGCTTCCATTCTTTTTGAAATCACCAATACGAGTTCAATATGGGGGTTGGTATAAGTATGACCTATGATATTCTTAAGTGTTATCATCCCTAAGAGAATGTAAATTTCTTGAATTCAGGATTGTTTCATTTTGTTTCTGTAGCTTCAGTGCCAAGCACAGTGCCTAGTATGTAGTAGGTAATTAATAATTGCTTGATAATTAATTATCTCCCGCACAAGAGTGTTGGAAAAGGGGGAGTTTCTAAAGTTTAAAGTGTCACAGATCCATGAATTATTTTTATCGTGTCATGGCTGGGTCTCTGTTGGGAGTGACGCTGGCTGGCACAGGGTAGTGAGGACCACATTTAGGGCTCTCTTTATATTCTATACTTACTGAAGGTTAATATGTGACTTTTCCTGCCTGCTAGCCTTTGCTTGTACTTTAGAATTTAAAATTGCTACTGGGTATAGGTGGTCTCCTTTTTTTCCAGTTGCAAGAATGCTATCCCATCCTTGGACACTTATTTGGAAGATTGAAGGTCCTTTTCTACCTTTGCTTAGCTTTGACATCATCTCTCACATTGGGTGCTAAGCTCAGCATATACTGTGTGCCTCTCAATCTGTGTTTGCCTATAAATCCACCCCCATTCTGCTGAATGTTACTGAACCAGCTGCATTCACTGTTCCCAAGACACCAGCACTAGGATGTAAACACTTTTATAAATCATTGGCAAAGCATTCTGCAGTGGGATTGTCCTCCAGCTCCCTGCCCTTTTGCAAAGGATGGTGCTAAGGTGTCTGAAGAGAAGTTTCCAGCCCTAGAATTGTCTGCCACTAGGAATGTCTTGTGACCTGTTCTTACATAAGATGGTTATCTAAATGGCACTGCACTTAATTGAATATGTCATTTGGATTTAATGTCCCTGGGAAACTGTGCATGCTGTGGATCACTGAGGGAGGGGAATCTGGGCATTTGGGCTCTAGTCTTGGCACATCCTTTTAATTCACTATATAATTTGGGGCAAATTATTTCTCTTTATCTCTCAGTTTCTTCTATAAATTGAGAAAATTGGACTAGATAAATCTCTTAGGATTTTCCTTAGTTTCAAATTCTATGGTACTTTCAACCCTGAAATTCTAGTTATATTTTATGGTTAAATGTATCTTAGAGGACCCTAGAAATAAATTAATACAACTTGCTTTTTGACATTTGATGAAGCAACTTGCCCACAGCTAGTTAATCGATGGCAGAACTGAGGCTAGCATCCAACACAACTCCATACTTCAGTTTATAGTCTATCTTCTTGTGCCATGGTTATCCCTTAATATCATCAGAATTAAGGGCACGGCACCACCACAATTTGGAAAATCACTGTAGAAGTTTTTTGACTCTTTGTTGCAGAGAAGATATTACACAATATTAAACTTATATTTTATGCATTTCTGAGTTTCTAAGCTTTTTCTGTCATGTTTGCTGGTCTTTGTGTATCATCTGTGACTTCTACAAAAGTCTCCCCAAACTCCCATTTAATTTCTTATGATAACCTGCAATATATTGAAGCTGTGATATGGAAAGTTGCAGTGTAGAAGGGATAACAGTGCTCTTTTAAAATAAATATTTATTGCCATCTAAGTTTTCATATTACCTGAATTTCCTTACATATTCTTCTTCCTCTTCTCTCTCAGAGTCATTCCACAAACCAAAGATTTTTTAAAGAAAAAAGAAGAAAAAAATCAGCAAAACCAATCTTTTCACTGGAAAAAAAATGACAATAATTGCTGCATCGCAATGGGCTGATCCTTTCTCCCCACCCCTCAACAAAAGAGTTGGTGGAAGTATCTTCTCTTTTCACACCATAGATACATTCTTACATGATTTGGAGCTTTTGCATTTTTAGTTTCTTTTTGTTGTTCTTTCCACTTACATGATTATAGTTGGTTATATTGTTTCTTACTTCTGCTTGCTTTACTTTTTATTAATTCATTTAAGTCTTCCCAGTGCTTCTCTGTTTACTTGATATTTGCTTTTTTTTCTTATGGTACAGTGATATTCTTTTACATTCACTTGTCAGATTGTTTAGCCAATCTTCAATCCATGGACATCTACTTTGTTTACAATTTTTTTTTATTTCAAAAAGTACAATTGTGAGTCTTTTTTGTGTATATGAGACCTATCTTTGATTTCCTTGGTCTATGTGCTAGTAATGGGTTCTTTGGTATGGACATTTTAGTCACCTTCTTAGCATACTTCCAAATTGCTTTTCAGAATGATTAAATTAATTTATATCTCCCCCATTAATCAATAAATTAGTGTGCCTAACTTTCACAACCTCTTTACCATTGACTATTTTCATTTCTTTTTACTTTTTCCACTTTGCTATTTGTGAGGCAAACTCTTAGAGTTGCTTTGATTCTCATTCCTCTTAAGATCAGTAATTAGTTGTTAACTTTTTGCAATTTCTTTGACAATTAATTGTTCACATCTTCTGGTCATTATTGTGATATAGTTAGGTTAATTCCCTTTGTTTATTAGCTCTCATTGAATTGCTATCTCTTCATGAAATCACAGAAAATTAGACACTTGGAGGTCAATTAGTCCAACTCTTACTCAAATAAAAATCTTCTCTACTGTTGTAGCCCAGATAAGTTTTCATCTAGCCTTCACTAGAAGCTTACCAGTGATGACTGCTTCCCAAGGATGCTTTGTCCACTGATTATAACGAGAAATTCTCCTTTAGGTTGAGCCCAGAATCTATCTTTTTGTAACTGGTGCCCATTGATGCTAGTTTAGTTACTTAGGTTTAGCACAAACCCATTCCTTTTTAATCATGTCGCATTTTCAGATAGTTGAAGATAGTTCTCATGTTCTCTAAAGTTGTCTCTTATCTAGATTAATAATAGGCTGTTAATATACTTAACAGAGTATTGTTATGAGGACAATGTTTTGGAAATTTGATCAAGATATAGGAATGTGAGCTGCCAGAATACAGAATTCATACCAATGTGGAAAAGTTATTGGGAGAAAAAATATTTATTAAATGTTTAGTACTAGGCATTGTGCTATGCTCTAGAAGTACAAATAGAAGCAAAAAGACATTATTTGGAAAAAAAACAGGACCCATCCCCTCACAGCCTGCCCAAAGTTGTATAAGGGTTACTAAAGGAAGGCTATGTATGGTTATAAACAAATATTTTTTTACGGGAGCATTAATTCAGTTCCTTTTAAGTCATTGTGTATATAATAAACAACATGATCACAACAGCAAAGGACATTCATTACCCTCAAGAAACTTATGTTTTATTTAGTGAAGACCTCATACAAAAGGGAAATAAATAGAGGAAAGTTATGGGAGGGAAGATATTTACAAGAGGGCAAGGTAGAGAAGTAGTTCAGAAATTTATAGACTGATCAGAGTTTGAAGTGAGGATAGGTGATGTGGATGTGTCTTCATAAGGGTGTTTTGGAGAATAACTCGACTACTGGAGGGGAAGGCTATAGGATAGACAGATGGTTATCAATGTGAGAAGGTTGCTAGGGAAATGTGGAAAAGGTAGTGTAGGAAGTGATGGGCTGAGTTGGTATGGGAAGATTTTACATCATTTCTGCAGCAATTTCCTAACAGTAAGAATTTCACAAAAGTCACTGGCTTGTCTTGGGGGAGGCATTGTATCTCTGTGGATCTCAATTCTTTCATCTGTGAAACCAAGAGCTTGGATGAGATAATATCTAAGAACCTTTTCCAATTCTGATGTTCTGGGGTCTCTTGAGGTCCTTTCCAACTCCAGGATTTTATGATTTAAACATATTCCACCTCTCTCTATTGAGAGCACATGCACCTCACATTTCATTTGTATTCAGTCTGATCATCTGAGGACAGATTTAGCAGATTAGATGGGTTCTATTTGACAGACAGGAAGATGAAGTAACATATTTCCCCTTGTTTCCCAAAAAGATGGTTTGGAGAAGAATCAAATGTATTCTGCTAGCCTATTGTTGCTAAGTAACTAATGAAGGTGAAAGCTCAGAATCCCAAAGATGCATTTGGGCATTTTGCCCAGTTTTGAAATGATGAATTGTAGTATGCAAACTTTTAAACAAATGACCATGGAAATGGTCACATTACTTTTAAAACTGGTGATCTAATATGGTTAAACCAAATATGTTCATCTGTCTTTCTCTATAGACAGAAATACACAACCCAAAGAGAAGAAATATGGAATATTGGATTATCCAGTGATTGGTGGGTGGTGTTGGTATAGCCAGTTTGGAAAATTTCAGATTTCTGATTCATTTCAGGGATAGGATCAGGCTGACCACTACTGAAAAATTATTAGAAACACAGCATGATAGAAATAGTTCTGGACTTTGAGTAAGGAAATATTGGTTTGAGCCTTTGCTTCAACTGTTACTCTTATTCGTGACCCTTATTGGGTATGTGGTTCTGGGCAAGGTCTTAACTTTGCTGACACTGAATCTTCATCTGTAGAATATTGATAACAATCCTTGACATATGACATATAACAAATGACATATATCTGTGTCATGGGATTGTTGTCATACTTTGTAAATATTAAAGCACTATAGTTATGGGAACTGATTTTTATTAAAAACCTCTTAATAAAGAACCTCTTCTTCTGGACCCTCAGTTTCTTTAGGCTATCACTGTAAGGTATGTTCTTAGTTTTTCTGGCTGTAGTCTAACTAGTCACTGACATGCTCAAATCCTGTAAGAAAGGAGTATCAGAGTTAGAATTCGAACCGTGACCTGAAAAATCAATCCTCCTTCCAAGACTTATATCATCTCTTTTTCTAGACTGATTGCTTCTCTTAAAACACTTTAGGATTGTATTAATTTGGGTGGCAGCTTCAAAATTGTTAATCCTGTCTTGTTTTAGCTTAGAACAATTCTTTTCCCCCAGTTGAATGTCTGGAAAGAGGTGTAATAACAGAACTTGAATAAAAGCTTCATAAATAGATCCCAATGGAAGAATAGCTCATATGTTTCAGTGTTTATCGTTCCTGACTTTTAGTGGCTTAGTGCCAGCCAGTACTTATAAGAAATCACATTAAGATTTTCCTCAATGCAAAGTGTCTTTCATATCAACAGATGAAGCTTCTTTGCTTGTTTTCTTTTTTTTCCTATTAAGCAAAATCATACAGCTTGACAGAATTGGTCAATTGTAGAATCTTTCTTTTCTCTAAGCAGAAGTATAATTAAAACGAGATGAAACATCTGTCTAGATATATTCAGATAATCTCCGAGTTCTTAAGAAACTCTCTGGTACTTTAATATCATAAGTGGGCTTGTCATTTCTTTAGGCTGATGGCTAGCCAGTGAATGGTGCCAGGTGAGCCAGTGCCATTTTGTGACTACATGCAGGTGTTCCCTGCTTTATTAGTTTATCTGACCTTCCTGCTGACATTTCCAATCTACATGCCCTCATCCCCAGGAAATGTGCCATTATCCATTTCCCACCCTGATTCTTCTCTAGAACTGATGTCTGTTGATGGGAAGAGTCACTTGAATTCACTAAAAACATGTGGGCACAAGATTGTGATTGAAGTTAAACTGCTGCTTGACAATCTTCCAACTGTATCCTTATTCACAACTTGCATGGCAACTATTTCAAACTTTTGCCTTTTTTCTTGCTGTCAGTTGTACACAATACTCCACCACATTCACTAGCTTCCTACTTCAGAGAGAAAATTGTTGCCATTCGATAGCAACTTTCTCAGACTGCCCCATCCCACAAGTCCTTGACATTTTTTTTTTAACACAATCACCTCCTCTCTTCTCATGATTTAAATTTTTGACTATTGGATCATGAATTTAAATCCAGAAGATATCTCACATAGCATCTAGTCCAACTATCTTTTTTATAGATGAAAAACTAAAACCTAAGGTAGTGAAATATGATACTTATCCTACTTATTACACCTGAACAAAATGTCTTTGCTGGTTAATTTCTATTTGTGCCCTTAAATCCCATCTCTGCTTTCTTCTCAGGGGTCTTTTCACCCTTGCATTTTCAATCTCCCCTTCTCTGCTACTGCTTTCATTTGCTCATGAACATGCCTATTCTTTCCTAATCTGAAAAACCTTTACATTGACCTTCTTGTGCTGGCTAGCTGCTGCTCTCGCTCTTTCTCCCTTCCCTTTCATTGCTAATTCTCCTGAGAAAGTTAGCATACAAGTGAAATGTCCACTTAAAAAATGCTTGCTCTTAACTTAACTGCCAGTTAAGCTTCTGTCTCTTTTGATCTCCTAAAATTTTTTCCCTTTAAGGTTACCATTTCTGTCCTATTATCTAAATCTTTGAATTCTCTGTAGCATTTGGTACTTCTGTCTATACCTTTTTAATGGATGTTTGATCTTCAGATTCCATATCTTTAACTTCTCTAACTGTGGTTTCTTTGGTTCCTTCTCCTCTTCTTGAACCCTTAACATCAGTGCTCTCCAAGAATGGGTCCTTGTCTTTCTTTTCTCCCAAGATGCTCTCTTCCTTGGTGATCTCATTTACTTTCATGGCATCATGTTGACACACGACTCACAAATCTGTTTCTAGATCTGACCTCTTTTCTTAATTCTAGACCTGTGCCTTCAGCTGATTATGGAATCTCAGAAATGAAAGGGACCTCAGAGAGTATCTATTCCCACCTATATCTGAACAAGAATCCTCTCTATGGCATACCCAACAGGGGTCGTCCAGCTTTTGCTCAGGGACCTCAAGTGGGGAGGAAATCGATATACATCGAGGCAGTACATTTCATTTTTGTACAGTTCTATAATTTTTAGAATGTTTTTCCTTACATTAAGTCTTAATTTGTCTCATTATAACTTCTATCCTGGCTCTGCCTGACTAGATCTAAAAAGAACAAATCTATCCCCTCTTCCGCTGGACAGCCTTTCAGATTCTAGAAAACTTCTTTTGTCTATCTCATCTGTCATATGCAGTCAGTTATTAAGTCCTGTTGTTTCTACCTACACAGTAATCTTGATTGTCTTCTCCTATGTATTGCTATTGCATCTATCTTATGATGAGTCCCCATTGCCACCCACCTGGACTATTTCAGTACAAGAGACTCCATTCTCTCCCCTCCTCCGATCTATCCTTCACAATGCTACCAGAATAATTATTCATGCTGATAGATGTGGTCATGTCAGTCCTCAGCTGAAAAGTTTCCAGTGACTCCCTAATGCTTCTATGATAAAATGTCAGGTTGTTTAAGGAAACTCCATGATAAGGCTTCCACTAACCTCTTCAGACTTATTGCATTTCATGTTACACCTCATCACCATTATAGTCTTGCCCAACTGACCAATTTACTTTTCCCAGAATTCAACGTTCAGTCTTCTCCTATTGAAGGAGAGCATACCTGAACTTAACTTTGACAGAAACAAAGATTCCCAAAGGTATAGATGATGAGTGAGTTAATTTTTGGCATGGGAGATGATCTGTATAAATACTTGTGGGGCAGGATGAGATCAGGGATAACTAGTAGTGAGTAAGAGGGAGTAATAGCAAATAAATCAAGAGTTACTTGGAGTGTTACTGGATGATATCAGTAAGTTAGTTCCTTTCCCTTTAATTCTTACCTTGCCCTCCACAGTAGAATTTGGCCCTGAGACTAATGAATTCCTATATATTGTATATTGAGTTTGCTTTATATTGTTTTGGAAATAGAGTAGGACTTTAATTGAGAGGTTTTCTATGATAAGCCTCTCTTTTTTAGACTTTCTTTAACATTTTATTTTATTTTTTTATTTTGTGATATTATATGTTAAACTTATCCATATTTCTTTCTTTTTTTTAAAATATGAGTAGCTTTTTATTGACAGAACATATGCATGGATAATTTTTCAGCATTGTCCCTTGCAATCACTTCTGTTCCAACTTTTCCCTTCATTCCCTCCACACCCTCCCCTAGTTGGCAGGCAGTCTTATACATGTTAAACATGTTAAAGTATATCTTAAATACAATAAATGTGTACATATCTTGTTGCACAAGAAAAATCAGATTTAGAAAGGTAAAAATAGCCTGGGAAGAAAAACAAAAATGCAAGCAGTCCCCATTTATTTCCCAGTATTTTTTCTCTGGATGTAGCTGATTCTGTTCATCACCGATCAATTGGAACTAAATTGGATCTTCTCATTGCTGAAGAGAGCCACTTCCATCAGAATACATCCTCATATAGTATTGTTGTTGAGGTATATATGATTCTGCTCATTTCACTTAGCATCAGTTCATGTAAGTCTCTCCAAGCTTCTCTGTATTCATCCTGTTCGTCATTTCTTACAGAACAATAATATTCCATTGCATTCATATACCACAAGTTATTCAGCCATTCTCCAATTGATGGCTTTCATCCATTCAATTTCTTTTTTTTTTTCCATTCAATTTCCAGTTTCTAGCCATTACAAAAAGGGCTGCCACAAACACTTTTGCACATGTAGTCCCTTTCCCTCCTTTAAGATCTCTTTGGGATATAAGTCCAATAATAACACTGCTGGACCAAAGGGTATGCACAATTTGATAACTTTTTGAGCATTGTTCTAAATTGCTCTCCATAATGGTTGCATCCATTCACAACTCTACCAACAATGCATCAGTGTCCCAGTTTTCTCACATCCCCTCCAACATTCATCATTATCTTTTCCTGTCATCTTAGCCAATCTGACAGGTGTATAGTGGTATCTCAGAGTTGTCTTAATTTGCATTTCTCTGATCAATAGTGATTTGGAACACCCTTTCATATGAGTAGAAATAGTTTCAATTTCATCATCTGAAAATTGGCCTGTTTGACCATTTATCAATTGGAGAATGGCTTGATTTCTTATAAGTTAGAGATAATTCTCTATGTATTTTGGAAATGAGGCATTTATCAGTACCTTTAACTGTAAAAATGTTTTCCCAATTTATTGCTTCCCTTCTAATCTTGTCTGTATTAGTTTTGTTTGTACAAAAGCTTTTTAACTTGATATAATCAAAATTTTCTATTTTGTAATCAATAATAATCTCTAGTTTTTCTTTGGTCACAAATTCCTTCCTCCTCCACAAGTCTGAGAGGTAAACTATTTGATGTTCTTCTAATTTATTTATAATCTCATTCTTTATGATAGGCCTCTCTTTTGTAAACATAGTCTGCACCCACTTCCTTGGGATGTCCTATGATCTTAAAAGAGGCTTTGATAAATTTTCTAGATAACTGGAGATTTTCCAGAGAATACATTTTGTTTTTCTCAGACAGCAGTTTGTTGATAGAAATAAAAACTTGAAATTTTTATAGGATTTGTTTGTGAATCATTTTGTTAATTTGTTTCTTCTTCATAGCATCCTTCTGAGTTAGACTGGGAGATATCATTATTCTAAATTTACAGATGAGGAAACTAAAACATGGAGAGCTGAAGTGACATAAAAAAGTCACATATCTTATAAGTGAAGGATTAAATAAACAGAGTAGTAAGGATAACAAAGATATACTTTTAAGGCCACATTGTGGTGAGAGAAAGTGAAAGTGGGAAATATCTGAGAATCGTATTTCAAATGATGGTGGCAATGAAACTAAGAATAGGAAGAAAGACTTAGAGAATTTTAGTAGTCTTATATTAATGCTTCTTTGGCAGTGTTGAAGATCTCTATTGAAATACCACAAGGATCTATCCTTGGTCCTGAGTTGTTTAAATTCTTTATCAACACTTAAATAAAAGTATAGCTGATATAGTTGTCAAATTATAGATGATAAAAAATCTATAAGTAGTAGCGAGCATATTGAATGATAATCAATTATTCACAAAGATAGACCAGAACACTGGGCTGAAATGAATAGGATGGTATTTAATAGATATAAATGTAAAGTCTTAAATTAAAAATTAACTTCCTAATTACAAAGTGGAGAATGTTTCAGTAACAGTTTATCTGAAAGCAAGCTCAGCCATGTTACTTTTGGTTTTCTTTGAGTCCAAGAGGAAAATTTTTCATTCTTCTTAGTAATATTCTGAATACTAGAATACAACTGTCATATTTTCTCTAAGCTAAATTTGGGCAGCTAAGTGATTCAGTGAATAGAGTGGGCCTGAATTCATCTTTAGACACTTACTAGTGGTGTAACCCTAAGCAAGTAATTTAACTTTGTTTGGCTCAGTTTCCTCATCTGTAAAATGAATTGCAGAAGGAAACAGCAAACCACCCCAGCATCTTTGCCAAGAAAACCCCAAATGGGATCAGAGTCAGCCACAACTAAAAATGTTTGAAGAACAACAAAGGTAAACATCCTCAGTTTCTTTAAGTAGTATCTCTATAGCATTTTCTCTAGTTTTCTCTTGACCTCTCATTATCTCCCGTCAAAAGAGAATTTGAGAGTTCTAAAACTCAACTGCTGTCTGGTCCAACTCATACACAGAAGGAATTCCCACTATAACAAATCCAACAAATGGCCATCCAACCTATGCTTAAAGACCTTCAAGTAGGGAAGTCCTTTAAAGCAGTCTGTTCCACCTATATGTAGCTTTAATTTTTAGGAAGTTTTCCCTAATACCAAGTCTTTTCCCTTTGCAGCTTTTACCCGTTGCTTTTGTTTCTGCCGGGCCAAACAAAACCAGTCCTATTCTTCCTTTACTTAACAGCCCTTCAAATATTTGAAGCCAGCTATCTTCTTTCCCTATAAAAAGACTTCCCTTCTTCATATTAAAGACATAGGCTAAGACATAGGCTCAAAACCCTTGACCATCTCTGTTGCCCTCTTTGGGACACTTTCCAGCCTATCGATATTCTTAAACTGTAGTGTCCAAGTGCACATAGTATTTTAGGCAAGGTCTCATGAGGTCATAGTACAGGATTATCACTTCCCTATTCCCCTATTCCTGGAAGCTATGCCTCAAAGTGGAGCCCAAGATCCCATTAGATTTTTGGGCTGCTACACCAGTGCTGATTGCTATTAAATTTTTGGTTCTCTATCATTTTCTTCAGATTTTTTTTCTCAGAACTATTTAACCATGCCTTTCTTATCTTGTACTTGTGAAGATAATTTTTGTACTTAAGATTTTACATTTTTCCTATTGAATTTAAATTCACTCAAGATTCTAGCTTGTCAAGTTCTTTAGGGAACCTAATTTTATTCGGTTCTGTCAGATCCATCATGCTAGCTGCTCCTTCCAGTTTTGTGGCATCTGTAAATTTGGTGAGCATGCCATCTACACTTTGATCCAAGTTACTCATAATGTTAAGCATCTCAGGGCCATGCACAGACCTCTGTGCTTCTCTCCTGAAGACTTCCTGCCACATTTCCATTGGATCATTAACAGTTAACTGCTCTTTGAGTTCAGCTACTTCTGAATCAATCCAATTTCCTAATTACTAATCCATATCTCCCTAGTTTCTCCATAAGAATAGTATGAGGTACTTTATCAAAAATTTTGCTAAAACCTAGATAAATTAAATTCATAGAATTTGTTCTTATTTACTAATTGAGTGATTAAAAAAGGGGAAATTTGATTTGGCATGACCTGTTATTGATGAAGCCATGATGGTTCTTTGTAATCACTGTTTCCTTTTCTAAATGCCTACCATCCTTCTCTTTAGTGGTCCTTTCTAATGTTTCCTCAGGAACTAAAATTGAGCTTAGTGGCCAGTAGTTTACAGACACTATTTTCTTTCATGTTTTTCAAAATTATCATCTATTCTGGTGGAACTTCTCTTGTTTTCATCATCTTTCAGGTACGACTGATGCATCTCACCAATCACATTTGTTAGTTCTTTTATATTTGTAGATATAGTACACCTGGGCCAGGTGACATAAATTCATGAAGGGTAACTAGGCGCTCTCTTACCTTCTGCTTACTTACATTGAATATAAGCTTCCTGTTATTACCTTCCTCAAATGTGGTGCCTAGAATACTCTAGAGGAATGGAATCAAATTCAAATAGAAATGGGAGATCTTAAGAACTACATATTGACTTAGAAAACTGCATATTAACATTGTTTGTATTCTATTGCATTTTTATTTTGTAAATATTTTCCAGATTCAGTCTGATTTGACTTATGTGTTTGTCACCTCTGCTTAGAATATGGTCCTTCTGGGGACAGAAAATGGAGGACTCTCACTTCCTTCCCTATGCACACTCTGTTCTGTATCCTGGACTTTATCTACCTTTTCTGGTTCCTTTGTCATATTTGCCAAGCACTGGCTTGTTTTGATTTTTGGTCAAAACAGTTCTTTCTCAGAGGGAAAGCTGAAGTAATAGAACCTGAATAATAATAAAAAAAAAAACTTTATGAAAAGATCCCAGCAGAGAGATAGCAGAGACTCTGCAGTAGTCTTTGTTACCAATGGCAGATCAGTATCATTAACCGTCTCCAAAGTACAATAGTCTGCCACTTGTTTGTGGTAAAGTTTGAATGCCTTGTGCTTAATAAGATGAAGTTGCAGAAAACAAGCATCTAAGATAATTTGTGTGTTATCTTCAGATGGATAGAAAGCTGTGTACAGTGTCATGAGACTAATTTAGATACTTTATTCAAAGAGAATTTTCATTACTGTAATTGAGTTTTTTTTTTTTTAAATAGCAGAACATAATACCTTTTTGACAAGCAACTATGGAGTGAAGGGAAATGTGCTGACCTTGGATTCAGAAGATGGAGTTTTTACTTTGATATTTCTTTAGCTGTCTTAATCTAGAGTAAAGTCAGCCGACTTATTTGATCCTCCATTTTCTGTGTAATTTGGATAATAACACTTGCACTACTACTTATGCTGTAACTACTAATACTAGCTAGCTAGTATTTATATAGCATCTACTATGTAGCAGACACTATGCTAAACACTTTTACACTCATTATTTCTTTTGATCTTTCCAACAGCCCTGGGAGATAGTACTATTATTAGCCCCATTTTATAATTAAGGAAAATGAGGCAAACAAGGTTAAGTGACTTACATTTAGTAAGTGTCTGAGGTCACATTTGAACTCAGACCTTTTTGACCTCAGGTTGAGTGCTTTGCTATCTTACTATAGTTGTTTTGAGAAAGTGATTTTATAAGCCTTATGTGCTATAGAAATGAGAATTATTGTTTCATTTAGGTTACTTTATCTTATCCATTCTACAGCATTATGTCATTAGTCCTTACATTGACATTCCTTGAAATATTCTCCAAGAAATGATGACCCAGAATTCTTCAGTAAAAGCTGAATGTATCTGTACACACATATGCTTCATCTGCAGGCTGCTAATCGATTTCTGGTTATTCTGGTTTTAGTCATCTTGATTTATATCTTGCCACTGGACCCAGATGGTCTGGAGAAAAAAGTGAGGCAGGTGACTTTGCACAGTCTTCCCTGACTTAAATTCAATTCACTTGCATGTCATAGCATCACCTCCCTGATGTCCTGGTCCTCTTTTAGAACGAAGGCAAAGAACAACAGATTGTTCATAATGTTTGTTTTCTTTTAGTTTTTGCATCAGTAAAATGGACAAAATTATCTTTCTGTTTCAAATGAATTTTAACAAAAGGGTAAACTGAGATAGATCTCTGAGCAAGAAAACATTTATTAGTAGAAACATGCTAACTATCAATAAAAATGTGTCAATGGCTTGCCTCCATTAATACCAAAGGAGGACAGATTTACTTATAAAGGCTTTTGAGGAATACAGAACAAAGGCCAGATCAGTGTAGATGATGTCATGGAGTTGAGGGCAACATGACTGATTTAAGAACTAAGACACAGGGAACAATAGGATTGGTTGAAAATTTGGGACTAGCAGTGATCTTCTCCTTCTTCTCTCTCTTCTCCTTGAAGAAGGACTTATTGTATGAGTGTAGGTGTGAGATAGTAGCCTAGACTTTTTGGACAACAAGGCAGACATCCTTGAAGTTTAGCGTGGTAGAGTAAAGACAGCAGGGCCAAGCCCCGTTTCTGTTCACATACATTCTTCAAGGTCAGTTACATTCCTTGAGGTAAGAAAACTGGATTTTAAAATTTAACTCATTCCAGACCAGCTGAACCCTAAACTAAATTCAGAGACAAAGAACCACGACTTAAGTAGTAAATAGGAACAATAAAAAAATTAGAAATCAATTTTAATAATTTTTTCTCTGTTTTGATGTCTTCCTCATACTTCCCTGAGAAGCAGATGTTTAATAAGGTCCCAGTGGTGCTATGGCTTGGTATAGACCATATCCTACATGGTAAAGAAACCTTGTAATGCTAGTAACAACTCATTTATATATCTTTTTACTATACATTGGGATTTTAGATACATTAGCTCATTTTATCTTCATAATACCCCTGTGTCTACCATTAAAACAGGCTTTCTTAACCAATGTTCTATAAACTTTGAAAATAAAAAGCCTATATTTCAATACATAAAATTTCTATATTTCAATATGACTGGTTTCCTTTGTAAATTTCCTTTGTATTCAATATGAATATATTTCCTTTGTAATATAAATATCTTATGTGTTTAGAAATGATATTCTGAGAAGGGACATATGTTTTTCAGATTACCAAAGGTGTCCATGCTATAAATAAAGACACTCCCAATCCCATATCACCTGGCAGAATTAATGAACGTTTCTCTTCTTTTTTACTTACTTGGTATGGATTACTACTTGCTTTGGATCTAATTTTGAGTAGTATTTTTCTAGGTTGAATTAAAGATGTCTCAATGTTGTATAATTAAGTATTGCCTGAGAATGAGATGTAATTATTTGAAACCTTTTTTTTAATATCCAAGGGTTAGAGAATATTTTTTCTAGTTGATGGCATCTTCCTCTTTTATATAAAATTTTTTCTTTTTTTTATTATTATAACTTTTTATTTACAAGATATATGTATGGGTAATTTCTCAGCATTGACCCTTGCAAAACCTTTTGTTCCAATTTTTCCTCTCCTTCCCTTCACCCCCTCCACTAGATTGCAGGTAGTTCAATACATGTTAAATATGTTAAAGTATATGTTAAACACAATATATGTATACATAACCATACAGTTATTTTGCTGCATAAGAAAAATTGGACTTAGAAATAAGGTAAAATTAACCTGAAAAGGAAATAAAAAATGCAAGCAGACAAAAACAGTGGGCTTGGAAATGCTATAAAACTTTTTATTTTCAAAATACATGTAAAGATAGTTTTCAACATTCATCCTGGCTAAGTCTTGTGTTCCAGATTTTTTCCCTTTCTTTTCTCCACCCCCTTCCTCTAGACAAGTAATCCAATATATGTTAAACATGTGCGATTCTAAACATATTTCCACAAAGTGAGATAAAAAAAAGAAAAAAATGAGAGAAAACAAAAAGCAAGCAAACAATAATAAGAAAAAAAGTGAAAATATGTTCTACTGTATTTTTATTATTTTGTTAAATATTTTCTTTTGGTCCTTTGACAACACTGTGGACCCCATTTCTGTGTTGGACATCTCTGCTTCCTACCATAGTGGCTGTGTGCCTCTGGGAAGATAATTTCCCTTCTGTGAAGCCTCAGTTTCTTGATTGTGAATTGGAGATACTAACATTTAAACTATCTAGACTTCCCTTGCTGAACCCTAAAGTGTTACAGAAATGTGAGCTGCTGAAGGACAAGGAGCTAGAAACTGAGCAAAACACTGTGCACATGGTCTCTCTTCAGTAAAGATGTTTTTTATAGTTGGAGGACTAATTGTCCTGCAGTCTCCTGCCAACTGTCCCTAACCACGGGATTAGGCTTTCAGCCTTTTGTGAGAGGCAGTGATATGAGCTCTCCAAGCCCTCGCCCCCACAGCAGGCTGGAGGGGGAGGATTTCGGCGTGAGTAAGCAGCTGTGTTGGCGTTACAGTACCGCATGCCACATATATCCTTGCTCCCAAATGCCTGTGATGTCAGCCCTCTCCAGCCCTGGACTGCCGCACTAATTCTTATCAGAACAAGAACCTCATTGAGGCAGAGCCTTTCTTAAGCTTCCACCATGGTGGGTGTTGCTGGAGGGGGAGTTTTGGGAGATTTGTGTTCTGGCCCTGGCCCCAACATTTATTTGTTGAGTGACCTTGGGCAGACCATGTCCCTTTAGAGGGCCTCAATTGGATTAGATGCTATGTAAAGTCCCTTACTTCATTAACTTGTGATTTCATTGGGATGGTCACTCTATCCCCCGACGCTGATCACAGCCCCTCTGCACCTTGGACAATTTAATAAGTTGCTGTGTCTAAAAAAAATTAAGCATCTCCTGCTGTATGGCTTTCTGGTGAGAGAGCATTTCCGCATTTAGTGAGGCTGACCCTGAGATGACAGACGTTTAGGCCATTGCCAGGGCTGTATTCACAAGCTTTCCAAAGGGGTAGAAGCTGCCAACATTTGTATTCCATGACAAAGCTCAGGGTCAGAACCCAGGGTCACCTCTCTGCCAAGGTTAGGCATTGGAGGATAATTAAATCAATAAAATTTCTTGTACCAGTGAACTGGAACTGTTTGGTTTGGAAGAGCAGGGGCTTGAGGATGTGAAGTAGGGTCTGTGCTTTCAAATATTTGAAGGGCATTCTGTGGAAGAAGGATTTAGCCTTGGAGGCAGAATGAGGAATAGTTTACAGAAAGTGCAGAAAGGCAGATATTGCCATCAAACTCAACAAGTGAAACTCTCTGAAAGTTGACTGGGACACTTCAGGAGCCGGAGAAATCTCCAGTCCCCTAAAGCTACTCTTTAGAAAGTAGCTAAATGATTACTTTTTGGGGATGTCAAGGACTGATTGGACTAGATGCTTTTTAAGATCTTTTTCAGCTTTGAGATTCTATGATTCCTAAAGTCCTGCCCTTAATTTATTCTTTAAAACCTTTATGGTGGTTCTTACTGGCTACATACATATCCCTACTCCCCTCTGCCCCCCAAGCAATGTTCTGAGTGGATTAGACATTTTAATAAATCGCTTCTTTATGGGAATCTGGTTGGGATCCAGTCCATACTTACAAGCATCTGGATCACTTCCATGGCGACAGGTCCACAAAGGTCAGAGCGTGACTGGGAGATGGATGTTCCAATTGGGCTCGGACCCGACTTCCCCACCCTTGCTGAGGAGCCAACGCCCACAATGTCCTTTTTTACTTTTCCTTTCTTTGGGCAAGATGTGCAGCCAGTGTAATTCTATCAGAGAATTCCTGGGCAGTGACGGTGCCACATTGGAAGAGAAACCGGGCCATTTGTGCTCGTGGCCTTCCTAATGTCAGCAGAATGTGAGCCAGCCAGCTCTGTGCTCCCCATTCATTGCTCAGGCTTTGGGAGTGAGCTTGGTGTTATTTCATTAACTGTTGCTGCAGAGTAGGGAGTGTGTGTGTGTGTGTGTGTGTGTGTGTGTGTGTGTGTGTGTGTGTATGGGGGGAGGAGGGAAAGATGGTATGCTTGGGCAGTACATGTATTTTATTTCTCACAATCATGTGGTTGTTGGTCATTCGATTTTTCTGAGTCACTTTGGGCCCTGGGGCATCGAGCTTTTAAAAATATTTCATTACCTTGATTGACACTCCATCTATCCTTAACTCATATATATTATACAAACAAAGATGAGACTTTATTGCATAGAAGATAGGAAATATGAGTGTTAGCAAGTTCATTTTACAAATGAAGAAATCCAGGGTCAGAAAATGGAAGCGATGTGTTCACACAGCCAGTAAATGAGAGAGCCTAAACTAGAATCGATGTTTTCTCACCTTCAGCTCTCTTTTCTCCACTTTTCACACGGTACATTGGAAAGAATTCTGGTCTTGGAGGCAGAGTACCTGCATGAGTGACAGCTCTGTGAACCTATGTGAAGAGTCTCAGTTTCCTCATCTGTAAAAAGGGATGGGTGGGTAGTATTGTCACTTTGTGTAACAACTTTGTGAACCAGGTATCTCTGAGCCTTTTCTCTTTTGTAAAAAGGGAGGGAAGGGTGATGCTTTTACTTCTGTATTTACTTTTTAGGATTGTGAGGGGGAAGTATATTGGAAATTTTAAAAAGCACTATAAAAATGTGATTTATTGTGCAGTCATTATAGCTTTATTCCTGATGAATAAAAATATTTATTAAACATTTACATAGATTCTAGTGTTAGAAATTGGAGGGGATACAAAGATGGGGAGTTTATACTTTATTTATATTGCTGCACATTATTAGGGAGTCCCTTGTGAATGACCGTCCCTTCAGGGCCTATGTATTTCTCATTGTGGGACCTCCAGAGTACTGAGAACACGCTGACCTCACACATACATCCCATGGGCTTGGTTAATTCTCTTAGCTGAACAGGCCAGAGGGCTGGGTTTATTATTTTCTGATGATAGTCTTAAGGCCTTGTTTCCTGGCCTAAGCATGTCTTGATGGCATGAAAAAGGTGTCAGGGTGTTGATAGTATAAGAAAGATAACTCACACATCTTTGGAATCAAGTCAGTGAATCATAGAATTAAGGAGATGAAAAAGACTTTAGAAATCATTGAGCCTCTGATGTCCTTTACAGAAGTAATATTTATGATACTATGATCTTAACATAAGGATCGGTTCTTTGTGCTGGGAATGGAGTAGAGGGTTTCAGACTTTGACACAATTTAGAGTTCAGAGTTTTTATGAGGGGGACAGTAAGTAAAATCTTAATGTGCTATATAAATGCTAGCTATTATATTATGATTATTATTGAGCTATAAAATTATAATATATTTCAATATATTATCAATATATATCTCAAATATAATAAATATCTCAACAATAACATAATAACTAGCATTTATTTAACATGTTACAATTTGCAAAGCACTTTGTTGTTCATTCCTTTCAGTTGTGGCTTTGTGAAACTACTTGGGGTTTTCTTTCCAAAGGTATAGGAATAGTTTTCCACTTCTTTCTGTAGTTCATTTTGCAGATGAGAAAACTGAGGTAAACAGGATTAAGTGATTTGCCCATTGTCACACAACTAGTTAGTGTCTGAGGTCATATTTGAACTCAGGAAAATGAGGCTTCCAGACTCAGGATTGGCACTCTGTGCATGATGGTACCGCTGAGCTATCTCATTTGATCTTCACAACAATAGTAGATCCTGAGGAAATTGATTTTCTTATAAGGAAGAGGCTGTATGACTTGTCCTGCATTGCATAGCTAGTTAAGTGCGTGAGTAAAGATTTGAATCCAGATCTCCAAGGCCATGTCTCACATCCTGGACATTGTGACGCCTTTTTGCGTTTTCTTCCAATCCAGATGAGCCCCAATATGCCTCAAATTAATTTGCCTTTGAGCTGAAGCCAGAAAAGATGGCAATGTTGTTGTAGGGTGAGATACTCCATGGTTATGGAGTCAGAAAGTCTGGATTAGCTACCCATTTCTTTATGTCTTTGTACCTCATTTTCTCCATGTGTAAAGTGAGCTTAATAACACTTTGCTCAAAGCAAACGGGCTTGTTCTATGCCACAGTAGGGATTTCTTTTCAGGGAGATTCAACACTGGAGAACAACAGAGAAACTTGTCTATGGTGATTAATTCAATGCTTTGCTCATAGTAAGTACTCGGTAAGAATTCAATAACAAGCATGGGACAACAATAGCTTACATTTTGATCCTCAGGCTCAGGGTGTGACTAGTCCCACATCACGTAGGTAAGAAGTGTTAGAAACATGGATTGAATTGAACATTTGATTGTAAGCTCCTTGAAAGGAGGGATTGGGTAATTTTTATCTTTTTATTCCCAGTGGGATCCTTGAATTCATTTTGGGGCTTAATAAATGCTGAATTGAAAAAGATGTGATTATTTTCCCTAAGGTGTTTAAATACTTGATAGGGAGACAAGACTAACTTCCATGAAATTAGTCAATGACATGAGAGAGTGGATAATCAAGTGTAAGATTGTGTGGTAGGAATGATAGATTTTAAATGAATCTAGTTATTTGGGAACATCTGCCACTGAGGGGAAGAATAGCTAGAGAGTGGGAGAGCTAGAGATTAGGAGTACTAGAAAATAAAGTCCATATTTAATGAATGAATACCATCTGCAAGAAGAAAATAATACATCTCCTCCTTTTCCCCCAACTCCTCTTTCCTCCTCTCTTTTCCTTCAACACTCTGGCTTCATTCCTCAACTGTAGAATCAGTGCTTGGAAGATCAGTGCTTCACTTCTCAGAATTATCTGCCCCTTTCAATCCATTAACAACCTCTATCACCTAAAAGTGGAGTGTTAGACAAGTGGTAAGATTGTCCAGAACATGGAATTTTAGGGCTGGAAGAGATTTTAGAAAATCATTTGTTGTTGCAAGTTGTTAATTTCCTTCACTCAAGTCTCACAAAAGTTCATCATGCTATGGTGGTGACCCTGGGTTCTCATAGCAGCAGAACACAAACCTTGCTGGATTTTACCAAGTTGGAAAGACTTCAAGAACAGTCCAATTGATGGAGCATGACTTTTGTCTGCAGATCAGTCTAGCTAAGAGCAGAGAAACTCATCACCAGGAATAATTTTTTTTGAGCCATGGCAATTCATAAACTCATACACCGAGGTGGTACTGAGAGGATGAGATCTTTTTTGGAGAAGGGAATTGTGGACTCTTGAAATTAAAATAAAGTATGTATTGCTCATTTATGTTATTTAATAAGAAACAAACACGACTGCATTGGCACTATATCCAAAACATTTCTGTTTCTCTTTCATCCCATCCCAGTGAAGGATGGTAGAGAGGAAAGGTGAATGTTCAGTTTTGATGTCATCTGCCCAATAAAGAAATTGGTATCCTGATAAAGTTTGAAACCCACTGACTTTGGATGGGGGTCTATCTTATCATTCATGTCTGCCTAGTAAACTTCAGAGACTTATCAGTTCTACCTGTTCCACTTCTTGACCCCATCCCCTCTTCTCTTTTTCAACTGCCGTCACCTCCTTCTTTATGCCCCCCCATTCCCAATTCAACCTTCTTAACACTGTCAAAATAACATTCCCTGTCCATAAATCATCATTATCACTTTTTTTGCTAAAAAATATTCCTGGTTTCCTATTGTTTCTAGAGAAGGATTCTTAATTTGGAGTCTATGAACTTATAAAAACATACTACTTCTCAATATAATTGGTTTCCTTTGTAATTATGTGTATTTTATTTTATATATATTTAAAAAAACATTATTTTGAGAAGATGGTTCATGAGATTTATCAGACTGCTAAAGGGGCCCATAATCTCCAAATAATTTAAGAACTTCATACTCTGTTCAAAACCTTCTACAATCTGGTAGCATCCAACCTAGCCTGCCTTATTTTGTGTTAATTTCTTCCATGTGCTTGACATTAAAGATCTCTTTATATTTTCCTCTGTAAGTCTTGCATCATAGTGAAGATGTGATTCTAAATTTTTGATAGCTATATATATTCTTGATAGCTTTCCACCAATTTGGAAAGATTTTAAGTACAGACCCAATTATAACCTTATGCTTGTTGTCTGAGAACCAGTCTTAGTAATTTAGTAAATTGCAATCTGTCAATAGAAGGAGTACCTATCTGTATTGCCAAGATTATGGCTCTTGATGTGTTGGAATGCTCTCTTCTTTATTCAAAATGAAGTTTTCTTTGTTCCCAAGAACACACTCTAAGATTTCTTCATCCTTTCATCCATCTAATATACTCCCATTTTCTGCAAGAAGAATTTTCCAATCCATTTTAATTCTAATTAATTTTCTACCTCCCTCTGTTGATTATCTACAGTTTATCCATACACACACACACACACACACACACACACGCACGCACGCACACACACACACACACATATATATATATACATACATACACACACATACACACCATTTGATTTATCTTTATGTATATGTACATTAAATGCAAGATATATATCTTGCATATATAACTTGTTTGTATATTGTCTCCTCTGTGAGACTATAAACTCCTTGAGAGCAGGAACCATCTTTTTCCTTTCTTTGTAACCTAAGAGCTTAACACAATGCCTGATGATAGTAGGTACTTAATAAATGCTAGTTGATTGACTGCCCCAGTCAGAGATGTGCTAGTCCCAATTTGAACCATCTTATGAACATCAGTTGTTAAATTTTCGTTGTGTGTTTTACACCTGGGAAATCAGTCAATCCTACAGATCAGAGTTTTATTTTTTGTTTTGTTAGTTGTTGAGATAAACAATAATCAACAAAAAAAAAAGATGAGGAATATGTTAATAAGGCAAATTAAAGTGTGTCATATGAACTTTTTTTTCCCTTTGAGAGTCATGTATAAAATATTAACAGCATAGTCTGGGTCCCAGTTAACCTTCACTCAGAATTACCTCTCTCCATGATGTTCCTCTTCCTTTCCCCAAATATTCCCCCTCCTTGCCTTTCCTTACTCTTTTCCCCATGTCTCTGATGCCCTCATCCTCACTTTTGCTTATTGGATTCCCACTTGTCCTTTATAGACTGTTTCATATGCCCCCTTTTGGCTCTTTTACTGAGCCCCCGAATTCTCATCTCATGCTTAGCTTTTCTTCTATAATGCCCTCATAGTATAATTTTTTTGTTATAGCTCTCTGTGCTTTCCCCCTTTGACTATGCTTATGCTCTTCCCTGGCTGTAGATGCTCATTTCCCCTCCTTCTCCTTTACCTCTCTGTTTTTGAAAGCCTAGCTCATGGGCTACACTACACTGTCATTTCTCTGGCTTCCTATTGCTCTTTCTTTGTTCTCTTGCGACACTGATCATGTGCTTGACTCAGTAATAATTATTGGTGTCCATGTCTTATCCTCCTCAAAGAGACCCAGGACCATAGCTTATATAAACAATCTTCCTTAGGTTCAATCTCAGAACTTTACTCAGTATCATAGTAATTGTTCCAGAAATAATGGATGCATGAATATTGCTAGTTCTCTGTAGCACCCCTTTTTTTGCCTTTCACACCATCATTTTGATTTTATCTTTCTTTTGACTTTCTTAGTGAATCTTGATTCTTATTGGGGCTTTGCTTGCTATGAGGGAACCAGAATAAAACTGATAAAGTAGAATTAGGTTGTGAGCTCTTTAAGGGTAGGAATTGTCCTTTGCCTCTTTTTGTATCCCTAGTACTAATTAATTAGCACAGTGATAGGGCATTTAGCAGATGCTTTAAAATATTTGATTGATTATTGACTGATTGATAGAAAAAAGTGACTCTCAAGAAACTACTTCATAGATTTTAAATTATAAACTTATAATTATTGGGATTAAAAGCTTGAGATCTGGGTCTAATTATGCAAATATATCCTAGAAATTAAGAACTGGAGGGGGGGTCTTTAATGTTCACATAGCCCAATTCTCACTTTGCAACTGAGGAACTTGAAACCCAGAATGGTGAAGGAATTTAGCCATAATCACACACCTTGTTTTGCTAGAACCCAGGTCTCCAAGAGAACAGAATGTGCTCCAAAATTCTTGATAAAAAAGAATTGTTTTAGTCACCTTTGGTCATTGATGCAACTGCAATTTTCTATCCACGTTGCCATCACCAAATTTTAGACATCTCATGTCAAAGACAAAAAGGTTTTGGTTTTCAGCATTCCAGGATAGTTTTTTCTTTCCCATCTGAGAACATCATTTGCATCAACCGAGATGGGAAATGCCAGGGATCCTGGAGAAAAGCAGGATCCATGTAGCAGTGAGAACATAAAAATCCAGCAGCTCCGTTATGGGGCTCATTTTTTAAGCTGCTCTAATTTCTTTCAGTTCATTTGCATGACTCTCCCTCCTGAGGTTTATTTGGACTAGAGAAGTGATTAACTAAGTATAGAATCTGCCTTTGCTTCTCCTTCTTGGTGTGTGCTGGGGTTAGATTGGGTCATTTTATTCTTGGCTCGCAAATCACACTGATTTCCTCTGGTGCCGAGCAGTCCACATTCTTCAGGACACCAAGTCTGTAGTTGTATTTTTTTAAAAATGCTTTGCCCAGTTGTCAAAACAAGAGCCTGGATTGATAATGTCCTTTTTTTTCTTCTTTTCCAGGGGCTGGTGTATTTTTCCTTTCTTGTGCAGAAGGGGAGCAGATCAGCTTTCTTTTCGACTGTATCGTCCGGGGCATCTCCCCCACGAAAGGCCCCTTTGGCCTGCGTCCCGTTCTCCCAGGTTAATATAAGAAGTGTAGAGTGACCCCTTGGTCTTGGTGCCTGCCCAGACGAGTGCTTGTGGCTCCACTTGGAAGGACAGGTTGCAGACACCACACCCTGGGATATGGGGTAGTTTTCACTCTAAAATGTCACCACAGTCCAGATTTATCAGTCTTGAGCACCTAGTTTTTCTCCCTCCCTGTCCCCTGAGTTCATTCACACTCCTGTTGCAATCATAACTGGTCTCTCTTGTGTTTATCCTAACTAGGTCGCTCATTAATACCAGCTATGACTATCTAGCACTTTGTTGTCACACAGTATTTTCACTTATATTGCCTCACTGTGACTGTTACTGTCCCATTCGGCCGAGGGAAACTGAGGATTTTATAAAGAAAGACTGACTTGCTGAAAGTCACAAAGCTAGTAAATGTTTGAGTTGGGCTTGTGAGTTACTTCATTCCTCTAGGTCTCAGTTTCCTTTGGAAAATGATTGCTAAGGTGCTTTTCTAGCTCTAATCCTGTTTATATTCCTATCCACCTATGATTTAAATCTGAAAGGAACCTTAGGCCTGGAGGATCAGAACTGGAATGGCTTCTAGAATTTGTTTTTTTTTTTTTTAATTATAGGTGAGGAAACAGGTTCAGATAAAAAATGAATTAACTTGCTTAAGGTGACAGAAGAAATAAAGGGAGACTGTACTAGGCTAGTCTGGCTTCTGGTTCAATAATTTTTTTTTCACCACAGTATACTATTTCCTTAAAAGTGTTCTATTTTGGGGAAACAGTCCTCCTGCTTATTCAAAAATAAAAACTACCCAGACTTTGTTGTGGATGCAGCAGGAGAAATAGACACAAGTATATTTATGGTTTCCAAAGACTCATGTTCCTTGCAGTTGAAGAGATGAAGAAATATCATATATTAGTGCTTCTGAGCAATCCTTGCTGGGGAGGAGTAGGCAGGCTGAAAGATGAGACTTTGGAACATCCGGGGAAAATCTGTATATTTGGAGCTTTTGAAAATAATGCTTTAGGGCGTTGCCTTTTGATGGCTGTGCCAAATCATATGGCTTTCCATTAAGCTGGGGTTAAGAACTGCTATTCCAAGGGTTTGTATAGATCTCTGACCAAAATTAACAGAGGTGTTCTGGGAGCTGGTAGGATTTAGAGAGATAAAATCTCTCTCTAAACTCTTTTGTAAACCACACTTGACAGGCAGCTGCTGTAGGTATTACTATTGTCAGAACATAGAACTGGGAATTAGAAGAATGAGTTTTTCTCCCAGCAGCTAACTTCTTGTGCGACCTCAGACAAATGATTTTTCTTCTTTCAACCTTGAAGTTTCTTCCTCTGTAAAGTGAGAGGAAATGTCCTCTAAGTCCCTTTGTTAATTAGTACATAAAACCTAATGTAGAATTGGTTGCCTTTTGAAAAGTTAGCCTTGAATTTCAAGTACTGAAATTTGAAGAGCTCGTGTATAGAGCTCTGAGCTCTCCCGAGTCCTGTAGAGGTTCTTAGAGGCGGTTTCTCTAGTGGTCATAGTAAAAAATGAGAACTATATATATGTAATGAATTTTTTAGGGACCCATATAAATATCTTAGATAATCATGGAATTACAGAATCTCAGAATGGAAAAGGAGCTCAGAGGTCAGCTTGTCCAACCTTACCTGGGGAAAAAGTTCCTTTATGTGACCTTCCCAAAAATGACTAATAGAAAGCTGCTCAAAGAGTGTAGTTAGAGAAGGTCTGTAGGAATTGGGTCTGAGTTCTGGTCATACCGTTTCTTATTTTTGTGTCTTGAGGCAAGTCACAACTTTTGACCTCAGTTTCCTTGTGTGTACAAAGGACGTTAATTCAGATAGATTTAAACTTCAGAGTTCTCTATCATCTCTAAATCTATGACTTTAAGACTAGCTAAAACAACCTGTCCCAATTCTGGGCTACTTCAATTAAAATGATTTTTTTTCCTGTATTAAATTGAGATTTGCCTATTTGTGACTTCTACTTATGGCTTAGGTCTGTCCTCTTTATCTTAGCAGAATGAATCTTTTCTCTTGCACAGGAAAACATTTTAAATACTTGAAAACAGCTGTCATGTCTCTCCCTACTTTTCTTTTCTACATTAAACATTCCTACTTCCTTTAACTAATACTTATGGCACAGTCTCTTTTCATTGACCTGGTTGCCCTCTTCTGCATGTTCATGAAAATAGTAATGAGAGCTTTTGTATCATGCTTTAAGGTTTGCAAAGCACTTTACAAAAACTATCTTACTTTGTCTTTACAACAATTTTGGAAGAGAGGTGCTATTATTATCCTCATCTTGCAGATGGGGTAAGTTGAGATTTGGTAACTTGCTTAGGGATCCACAGCTATTAAGTATCCGAAGCCGAATTTGAACTAGAATCTTCCTACAACATGACCATCAGAACTTCATAGAGTATATCACATCATGTCTGACCTTGAAAGAGATATTTATTTTTCTTATTCTGAATATTTTGCCTTTATTAATGTAGCCTAAGATTTTATATTCTTGTTTGGCTGCCATAGAATGTTGTTAATTTATTATGATTTTTTATAGTCTACTAAAATTCTTCTCCTACCTTTGAAAGTGAATTATTAATATTATGTAAATATGAATAATAATAGTAGCTGTGATTTATATGGCACTTACAATTTATAAGGCAATTTTCTCACAAAGATCCTATGAGGTAAGTACCCCCATATGATAAATTAGGACATTAAGACTCAGAGTTTAAGGGACTTTTCTAGGATCACAGAGTTAATAAATGGTGAGCTAGCATAGGACTTGAAATCAGGGCTTTTTATTCCAAATCCTGCTACCTCTTGCTGTCTCAAGAGCTGGTGTCTATATTCTAGAACTTTTGTGGTCTGATAATAATACATTAGTGATAACCTAAAATTTTATAGAACTTTGAGATTTGAAATATGCTTCATGTACATAGTCTCATTTGTTCCTTGGGATGACTCTGTGAAGGTAGGTTCTGTAATTATCCACATTTTACTGATGAGATACTTGAGGGGTAGAGAGATTAAATGGCTTGTCCATAGGCACACGATTAATAGATGTCTGACAGGATTTGAACCCAAGTCTCAATTCCAAGTCAATATCCAACATCCAGTAGTGGCTGGATACACATAAAACCAGAAAACAATATAGAATGAGATTAGTGCATTAGAAATACAGGTACCATGCCGTAGGAGTCGAGAGGAGGCAGAGTTCACGTCCCATTGGGAGAATTGGAGAAGCCTTCATTCAGGAGATGGCATTTAAACTAGGCTTGGTGGAGGCTTAAGAAATGAAATTAATAAATATACACGAGGTGGGTTCACATGTGGCCAAAATCCTTTGTTGGTCCAATTTGCATCAGTCTTGCTTGTGCCTTAGGATGAATATTTGCACTGTTTCTTGGCTCCATCAATCCAGATGGCTTGAGTCAAAACAACTGCCAGAAACAACCCTGTGTGAGCATATTATATATGGGAAACTGGTGTTGTCCTTTGTACACAAAAGGGATGCTGTCCACTCCCTGTCATTAGGACATGTGCTGTGAATTGTCTTCTCTCCCACTCCCCTGAAGCCATATAATGGCTGTGGAGGAGAGCTTAGCTAGCCAACTTATAAGCAGTTTAATCTTTGACCTTGGCTTCATTGCATTAGCTTTGTGTTCTAAACAAGGGAGTTTATAGGCCACAGGATGCTGGGACTTTGAAGTCCTCTTTTCTTTTGCCATGTGGGACATGCTATTACAACAAGATTCCCTCTTTGATGTGCTCTTTGTCATAACTTCAGAGTACCATACACATATGGACCACACACAAATATCCAGATGAGCACAGAAATGTCACACAAGCTTCTGCCTGCCTTCTCCAGAGAATCACCAGCCAAATGCAACCATCACAGACTCAGAGAGAGAAGGCAGGAGACCGCAGATACCCAGACTGGGAACCAATTGGACCTTATCTGACCATTCATTCCTGTACTTTGTCATACTTGGCCACAGGAACCTCACACGAGGGTGAAGGAGTATTTCTATATTAGCAATGAGCAGAGCACCAAATCTAATCAGGTGAGATAGGGTTCTTGCCTTTCATTCCTAGTACTCAGCTCTTAATCATAACAGGTGAGGTTTCAGACATCACAGCTACATTTTTAAAAAGAATAGTGGAAAAGATGGATGAGAATTCATAGATGAAAAAAGAGGGAAGGGAGTTTTATATTTTCTTAAAAAACAATATTAGAAAATGTTGTCTGGGAATAAAGAAAATCAAAATAAAGGAAAATGGGAATAAAAATAGTAAGGTAAAAGGCTAGATTAAATGATCTCTAAGGGCTCTTTAAAAGCAGCTATTAAAAACAACTACTTTTTTTCTAAAAGTACTTTTAGTTTCTTTTACTAAAGAAACTTTCTAAAGTACTTTTAAGTTTGCAAAGATCTCGTTGTCCTGTTTTATAGATGAGGACATTCAGACCAATGAAAAGTGATAAATTGCTAGTAGGTTTTGGAGCCAGCATTAATACCCAGATCTCTTGATGGCAGGTACAGACTCTTTTTGCCACATAGGAAGGTGTCATTCCAGGACTCACATCCCAGAATCCTAGATTCAGTATCCTCCCAGATCTGATAGCGTCTCTCCCATCCATCAACTTTGTGGTCCTCTAGTTGGATTTGCCACTAGTGTGATGTAATGCTTTTTTGTAAGGAAGGGCGTTGGCTCCCCCTGCTGCTAGTTTGTGAATTTGTCACAGTCATGGCTCAATTCAGTAAGCATTTATTTATCCATGTATCTGCTATGTTTAAGAGCTGACTCTTGCCCTTAGATTTTGACTCAGAGCTATCCCAAATACAGTGGGTTCTTTGTCACTCAGAGGTCTTCAAGTATATCAAAGCTGTTTCTGTTGGGTACCCATTAAAAGGCTTCTGAGGTCCTTTCCTTTTCTTTTCTTTTTTCTTTCTTTTTTTTTATAATTACTTTATATTGACAGAATCCATGCCAGGGTAATTTTTTATAACATTATCCCTTGCACTCACTTCTGTTCCGATTTTTTTCCCCTCCCTCCACCCCCTCCCCTAGATGGCAAACAGTCCTATATATGTTAAATATGTTGCAGTATATCCTAGATACAATATATGTTTGCAGAACCGAACAGTTCTCTTGTTGCACAGGGAGAATTGGATTCAGAAGGTAAAAATAACCCAGGGAGAAAAAAAAAAGACAAACAGTTCACATTCATTTCCCAGTGTTCTTTCTTTGGGTGTAGCTGCTTCTGACCATCATTGATCAATTGAAATTGAATTAGGTGTGTTTGTCAAAGAAATCCACTTCCATCATAATACATCTTTATACAGTATTGTTGTTGAGGTATATAATGATCTCCTGGTTCTGCTCATTTCATTTAGCATCAGTTCATGTAAGTCTCTCCAGGCCTTTCTGTATTCATCCTGCTGATCATTTCTTACAGAACAATAATATTCCATAATACTCATATACCACAATTTACCCAACCATTCTCCAATGGATAGGCATCCATTCATTTTCCAGTTTCTAGCCACTACAAACAGGGCTGCTACAAACATTTTGGAACATACAGGTCCCTTTCCCTTCATTAGTATTTCTTAGGGATATAAGCGCAGTAGTGGCTGGATCAAAGGGTATGCACAGTTTGATAACTTTTTGAGCATAGTTCCAAATTGCTCTCCAGAATGGTTGGATGTGTTCACAGTTCCACCAACAATGTATCAGTGTCCCTGTTTTCCCACATCCCCTTCAACATTTCGCATTATCTTTCCCTGTCACTCTAGCCAATCTGACAGGTGTGTAGTGGTATCTCAGAGTTGTCTTAATTTGCATTTCTCTGATTAATAGTGATTTGGAACACTCTTTCATATGAGTGGTAATAGTTTCAATTTCATCATCTGAAAATTGTCTGTTCATATTGAGATCCTTTTCTGTGCTGAGATTCGATGAATCTGTGATTACCTAGAGTTACTAGGAAGCTGAATGTCACTAGGGAGCAGGGAGTACCCATCTCTGAAGGTTTTCATTTATTAGTTGGATGACCACTCAGGGATTTGTAGAGAGGATTGGACTGGATGATCGATAGAGATCTGGCCAATTCTAAATTATTATTTTTTTATTCTAGTTGGAAGATTGGGGCATGAATATAAAAAAGTTAAATAGTTAATTTTTAAAAGTTACTTAAATGAGCCAGGGAAAAAGTGAAGTTAAATTTTAAAAAGTTAAATGAACTTGGGAAAAGTTAAATAGTTAAAATTTCTAGATGTTAAATAGCTAAAAGGTTAAATTATTTAACTTTGCACTTAATTTAAATAACTTTTCTTGACAGCAGCAAAAGATCTGTTACAAGACAATATCTGATGATAATTACTTATCAGATGATGCTATAGCCAGAAAGCTCTGTAGGTCTTTGAAGAAGGGAGGTCTGTGAAGCTGGAGAGGTCTGGGGAGAGGCTTGTTAAGAGGCAAAAAGCCTTTTACAGGCAACGGCTCATTGGGTTTAAGTAAGGTCACTGGACCAGAGGAGTCTTTGTTTTGATTTTACCCAAAGGCATTTCTTCTGATGAAGAAAGGCTTGCTTTCTAAAGGGGTTTGGGCAAGGACAGAATTTCTATCCTTCTGCCAAAAGGGTATTTGGGAAATGTGACCCAGATTGTCCTATGGCTATTTAATCATTTCTCTGAATTTCCCAGAGGTCATCCCCCCATCCTCTGACATATAGTAATCTAAAAGCCAAGCACAAACTTTGAGTTGCCACTGAGACTACTATATATGGCCTGAAATATTGACTAAAAACCCTTTCAAGGAATGAATTGTCTTCCATACCTTTGCTAATGAGAGTTCTTGGTAAAAGATCAAATCTGGGATGTCATAAACAGATTACCGTACTTATATATATCTGAGTGAATCTTGGAAATGGTCATGTTCCATTGGAATCATTTCTACTTAATTTAATTTCTACTTATTTCTTACTTACTTAATTTAACCCTGCCTTTGTTAGCTATACATTTCAGTATCCTTATTTCATTCAGAGATTTCATATTTTATCATCTGCTTGTCTTTAGGCTACTGTCTTAGGTTCTAAACTTGGGATTCCACTGGTGAGTTGCAGGCTTCAGATGAGACAGTAGTAAAGTAGTTGAGAGAGTGTGGGTTCTAGTCCTGGCTTAGCCATATGATTAGTCGCATAAAATTTTTTAACTTTAGTTTTCTCACCCATAAAATGTGCATGATTCTTTTATTAGTTTTTAAAGTCATGGTGAGGAAAGTACTTTGTAGTCCTTCAAGCACCATAGCAATGGAAGTTGCTGTAATTATTAATCAAAAATGAAGTTTGGGTGATAGGATGCCTAGGCTGCCCAACTTGTCCAGCTATTAAACTCCATTAAGATTCAATATGATATAATGGAAAGAACACTCGATTTAGAGCCGGAGAACATAGTGTGGATCCTGGTTTTGTTCCTATGTTGCCTGTGTACGGTAAAGGCTTTCAATTCTGTCATCCTGGGATTCTATTATTTATCAGGTGCAGTTAGTCCAAATTCAGAGAAGGTTAGTTAGGATCTCAGAGAACTAATAGTGCCCAGTATTCAGTGCTGAATATGCAGCTAATAATACATTAGTACTCAGGACTCAAAGAGCTAGTAGGTGAAATTACTTGTTGGCAGGTTGCTTGATACATAGAAGGCCATAGTGTTTTAAAGTTTGCAGAGCAGCAGATATTATTTCATTATGTCCTCATAATAGCCCTGGAAAGTGTTGTTGACTAGTTTCAATCAAGTGACTTTTTGTGATTCAATCTAGGGTTTTCTTGGCCAAGATAGTGGAGTGATTGGTTGTTTCCTTCTCCAACTGATTTTATAGATGAGGCAACTGAGGCAAAAAGGGTTAGATGACTTGTCCAGGGACACACAGCTAGTAAGCATCTGAGATTTGAACTTATTCTTAACTCCATTAATGCCATCTAGTTGCTCCTGGGAAGTTTTTATTATCCCCATTTTATAGATGAAGAAACTGAGACAGAGAGCAGGTACACCTCTTCTAGGGTCACATAGCTAGTGAGTATTTGAGGTCAGATTTGAAATAAGAGCTTCTTGATTTTAGACTCTGAATTTCATTTACTGTGTTATCTAGCTACTTCTCTCTTTAAATGAGTCATATTGGATCATTCATCTTATCTACATACATGCACGGATGGTGCTTGGGAAATATATTATCAGCCCAAGGAAGAGGCTTGTCAGTTTCTGTAACATATTGTTCAGATAGCTCACATGATTAATGCCAATAAATTCAATGACCATTTATTAAGCACTTATTATGGGCAAGCCAGAGATGGGGATACATAAAAGATGCATAAAGTTCTCTTCCTCAAGGGGATCATTGACTTATAGCTTATAAATATCTATCTGCTCATTTTAAGGCTGAGGAAGCAGAGATCTAGAGTGGTTCCATGATTTAACCAAAATTCCACAAATGGCACAGGGCAAGGTGGAGATTTGAATCTAGTTCTTTTCCCACTAGATCATGGTAGGGATATCAAGTGTGTTTGGGATTATGTGCATGAATGCAAAGAATATGTGCCAAGGGGACAGTGATGTTCACAGTGCTTTAAGATTGAATGCGGGGAAGATGACTTTTAGCTAGGTAAGTAAGGGAAGGCTTCATAGAGGAGATGGCATTTTAGCTGGGTTCTGGAGGAAGGGAAGAATTTCAGAGGGCAGAATTGAAAAGGGGCATGTTTTTACCCAGCAATGAATATATATGGTGATGAGAGGAGGAAGAAAGTATAATAAGGGGCCAGTCAAGATTGGCTGGAATCTAAAATACTCAGCAGACCTTCTGGTAAAAAATTCAAGGGGAGTTGAAGCTAGATTGTGGAAAGCCCTTAAAGACCGAGCTAAAGACTTTGTATTTTCTTAGTGCTATCTAAGATTCTTTCCTTCCTTTCCTTCATCTGGAGCAAATTAACTTTCATAATGCATCATGGAATTCATCTTGCCCTCTTCAAATCTCTGAGGAGTTTGCCTGGATTGACTACCCAAAAGAAAGGAACAAAAGAAAAGAAAAGAAGAGATATTTTAAAACTTCAAAAGACAAGGATGTCTAAATCTTTAAAGGAAATGCTTCTGATTTCTAGCTCCCAAACAGAAAATTCCAAGTATAATAGTGCATCCTCTCCTGGCTCCAGCTCTTATTATTAACTGTATGACCCATTCACTCTTGCTTCTCTGAGATTTCTCCTCTTTGATTTCCTTCTCTTTAAAATATGGATAACTTCTTGCATATCCACCCCAAAGTACTGTAAAAAAAGCTGTATGTGAAGCACGATACAAATGTGAGCTGCAGTTATTAGCATATAGCACTTTATAGTTACCAATTCTTTTTTCCCATGTGAATTTCACAACAATTTTGAGAAGTGGGCAGGGTATTTTATGAGGCAGCTAAGTGGCCCAGTAGATAGAATTTCATATCTGGAGTCAGAAAAACTCATCTTCCTGAGTTCAGGTCTGACCTGGGCAGGTCACTTAACTCTGCCTTAGTTTCTTCATCTGTAAAATGAGCTGAAAAAAGAAATGATAAACCACTCCAGTATTTTTGCAAAGAAAACTCCTTATATAGCCTCAAGGAGTTGGATACGACTGAAAAATGATTGAACAAAAACCTATATTTAAGAAGTTGTGATATTAACCCTCTTGTATAGATGAGGAACTAGGAGAGAGTAAGTGACTTGCAAGTATGTAGTCATATAGTTTATAACTGGCAGAGCTAGAATTTAGACCCAGCTTTCTTCATTAGAAGCCCCTCATGTAAACAATTAATTAGTTAAGTAAAATGATTATTTTTCTGGGAAGTACAATAATAAAAATCTTGAGGAAGGAACAATTTTCACATATCTGGGAGTCTAGATTTTAAAATTTTTTATCGATATACTTTCAGATTCTACACAGTTTTAAAATTTCATATTCTGCTCCTGAGGGCCAAAGTAGAAACAATGGATAGAAGGTATGTGTGGTAGGAGTTTAACTCAGTGAGAGAAAAACTTCCTAAAAATGTGATCTAAAAATGGGACTGAGTTTTTTGAAAGTTAATGAGCTTCTCATTGCTAGCAGTGGCTAGAGAGCAGCAGAGCATGAACTGACTACTGGTTAGAGTTCTTTTAGCCAGTTTGAATCAGTTGCCTGCTGAAGGCCTGGGATTCTCAGGTTGTTTACTCTGTAGAGAAAACTCAATGGTACCTTGGAAATGCTGATGTTTCTTTTTAGAGAATGGAGATAAATTGACTGTTTCTGAGACAGCTTGGCTTTCTGCTGCACTGATCCATTCCTTGTGTAATTGTGGGGAAGAGAGGAGGCTTACAGTTAAAAGGAAGGATAGCCATTGGTACAACAGCTGCTAGGGATTCCAGGCATTTTTAAATTGTTGACAGTAATCCTATTGAAGTACCCTCCAGATTGCCACCAACATCTGGTTGAAGCATGATATTAATCTGAAGCTTTGAAGTATTTATAATCCACGAAGTCTACAAAGATTGACCAACAGTAACTTGCTGTTGTGGCAGAGACATTTTTAGATGTTCTAGAAAGCAGCCCTGGAGGCCTTTAAAGGTGGGGCAGCATCTTGGAATAGGAAGGAAACTGAATTCCATTGCTAGTTTTGCTGCTATTCAGCTATTTGACCTTGGCAAGGAAATTACCTTCTCATCTGAAAAAGAAAACAGAACTGAACATTCTTGTTCTACCTATCTCCTAATACCAGGTCTCCTTCCTATATGGCTTTCAGGTTTGCAAAGCCCTTTCCTCACAGGATAAGTATTATTATTCCTAGTTGGCAGTTAAGGAGATTTATTTTTGGAGAAGCTAAGTGATCTATAATAATGCAGCTAGCAAGTATCCAAAGTAGAATGTGAACTTATCTGGAAGAGGCAGTGAGAAGTGAGAGTGCTACTTTAGAAGTCAGATGATGCGGGTTCGATTTTTTTTTTTTTTTTTTTTTTTAGTGTGTGTGTGTGTGTGTGTGAGAGAGAGAGAGAGCGAGAGCGAGAGCGAGAGCGAGAGAGAGAGACAGACATAGACACACGAAGACAAAGACAGAGAGAGACACACAGAGAGACAGACAGAGACAGAGACAGGCAAAGAGACAGAGACAGATAGAAACAAAGAGGAGACAGAGGAAGAAGAAGAGGAAGGAAAGGAGAGGAGAGGAGAGAGAGAGAAAAAAAAAGAGAGTAGAGAGGAAGGAGGAAAAGAGACAGATAGACAAACTGAACTGTGAACAGATCACTTAATTTCCCTATACTTCATTTTCCTAACTATAAAATGAAAGGCTTAGACTAGACAGCCTCTGAGGTCCTTTCCAGATATAGAACTATGCTCTTCTGATTAGATAATCTGTAAAGCTTCTTGCTGCACCTAGGTGGTACAGTGGATAAAGCTCTTGGTTTGGAATTAGGAAGACTTCATGAGTTCAAATCTAGCTTCAGGCACTGACTAGTTGTGTGACCCTGAACAAGTCACTTAATCCTGTTTGCCTCAGTTCCTTCATCTATGAAATGGGCTAGAGAAAGAAATAGCAAACCACTTCAGTATCTTTGCTAAGAAAATTCCAAAATGGTGTCAGAGTCAAAAATGATTGAAATGACTGAATCTGTGCTTTTTGAAACCATGGTTTCTAATGGGTTCTGGGATATTATTCCCTTGAAATGCTTTTCACTACAAAGTCAGAAATTAAAATGACCAAAGGAAGAGTGATAGAACTAGCTTCAGTGTCATATCCTTCCCTTCTTCCTTTCCTTTCCTTCCCTCCTTCCTTTCCTTTCCTTCCCTTCCCTCCTTCCTTCCCTCCTTCCTTTTCTTTCCTTCCTTCCTTCCTTCTCTTCTTCCTTTCCTTTCCTTCCTTCCTTCCTTTTCCCTTCCTCCCTCCCTTCCTTTTCCCTTCCTCCCTCCCTCCCTTCCTTCCTTCCTTTTTCCTTCCTCCCTCCCTCCTCCCTCCCTTCCTCCTCCCTTCCTTCCTTCCTTCCTTCCTTCCTTCCTTCCTTCCTTCCTTCCTTCCTTCCTCCCTCCCTCCCTCCCTCCCTCCTCCCTCCCTCCTCCTCCTTCCTTCCTTCCTTCCTTCCTTCCTTCCTTCCTTCTTCTTCCTTCCTTCCTTCTTCCTTCCTTCCTTCTTCCTCCCTCCCTCCCTCCCTCCCTCCCTCCCTCCCTCTCTCCCTCTCTCCCTTCCTTCCTTCCTTCTTCCTTCCTTCCTTCCTTCTTCTTCCTTCCTTCCTCCCTCCCTCCCTCCCTCTCTCCCTCTCTCCCTTCCTTCCTTCCTTCCTTCCTTCCTTCCTTCCTTCCTTCCTTCCTTCCTTCCTTCCTTCCTTCCTTCCTTCCTTCCTTCCTTCCTTCCTTCCTCCTTCCTTCCTTCCTTCCTTCCTTCCTTCCTTCCTTCCTTCCTTCCTTCTTTCCTTCCTTCCTTCCTTCCTTCCTTCTTCTCTGTCTTTGTTTCTTTATTGTTTGTTTGTTGATTTGGAGTCAGGGAATTTGGGCTGTTAATGGAGAAAATAACAAGCAAATCTGAAGGTGGCATATAAATTAGTTATTATTGTTATCAATGCTGTTGTTGTTATTGTTTGGGTATTCACTACAATACAGTAACTTGGCCATTTGTTAGTCTAACCACTTTGAAATCTTGAGAAAATGCTAGCTTGTATCTCCTGATTTCAGTTACGTTGAGAGCAGGTCACAAACATCCACCCAGCTAAGGAAACTTAGAACCAGATTAAAATGTAACTATAAAATGTTTAACAAAATAAATAAAAATGTGATGCATTGTAGACAATGTTTCATTTGTAATCTTTCTGAATATATGCTACTGCATTGAATTTGATGCCTCTGTTGTTGAGACCAGGGATGATGGAATGGTGCACTAGATATGCAAGAATTTGATTATCTAGCATCTCCTGCTGTCCAAAGTAGTTTATTAGATTTCATTCTGCCTTTCCCCACTCTGAATTCTATCCCCAAAGCAAAGCTCATTTTAACCTGTGTCATACCTAATTGTATGTACAATAAAAACAACACCATTGGATTATATGTTCCTGAAGACCATTTTTCATCTCTGTATTCCTTGTGTTTAATATACCATCTTGGAGGACATATAATAATTAACAAATCTTTGTTGAAATTGAATGAAATTAAAATTTATCTTAAGGACGTCTGAGGACAGGGTCTGGAGTCAAAAAAACTAATTTTCCTAAGTTCAAATCTGGTGTCAGATACTTGCAAGCTATGTGACTCTAGGCAAGTCTCTTAACACTGTTTGCCTTAGTTTCCTTATTTGTAAAAAAATAGAGAAGAATATGTCAAACCACTTTCTTTAACAAGAAAGCCCCACATGGGGTCATGATTCAGATACGAGTAAAAAACAATTGAGCAATAACATTCTTTTTTTTTTTAATTTAATTTTATTTAATAATAACTTTGTATTGACAGAATCCATGCCAGGATAATTTTTACACAGCATTATCCCTTGCAATCACTTATGTTTCGCTTTTTCCCCTCCCTCCCTCTTCCCCCCCCCCAAGATGGCAAGCAGTCCTATATATGTTAAATATGTGAGCAATAACATTCTTACCTTAAACATTATTTTCTGGCACTAATAATAACCCATTAGTAGAGATCTGTAGAAATATGAGTTCAAGTATTTTTAGACACACAATTTCTTTTTAGCCAACATCCAATTGGATGACTTTTCTGTCTTCTTACTCACTTATATCAGCAGAATGAAGCAGAAGGTGTCATAATTATCTGGTACCTTTGGGGCTTTCTTTAACATTAGTTCTGGCCACTGAGACAAAGGAAAACTCAGTTTATGAGAGGACAATGAGGGTTGTGACCCAAATGGTCCAGATTGCCTGTCACCAATGATGAAATATTAAAACCTACTACTGAAAGCAGCCTAAATAAATTCAACTGGCCACTTCATCCTATTCTAGAGAATGCGTCCCCCTCACAAGCCTTAACTTTTCATATGATTGTACTAGAAAATATATTAGAGTGGGGAATAGCTAAGGTGTTTTATTTCAGGGAGTGGGGAGGAGAAATGTGTTATTTTGTTGTGGTTAATCATTATATCCCATCCTTCCCCCTTTTGTACTTTAGATCCAAATCCAAACCCATCATCCATGGAAGAGAGAGTGGCTCATGAAGCTCTACAGTTAGAGAAGAGACTCAGTCTTCTTTCACATTCAAGTCGTCCAGGAAGTGGAGGTGAGAAGCCATTAAAATCCATGGGCAGCTTTCACTCCGTGACCCCAAGGAGGGGTTGAGTTAGGGGGAACAGAGGAAAAGCATTTTCCTTTTCTATGAGGTAGTTTCTTCACATTAACAGGAACTGGAAAGTGTTTTCCCATAACTTCTTGATGACCATGTCCCTGTGATATAACTAGATTTATTTCATGTGAGTTATAGGAAAAAGAACAACAGTGCTTTAGGGTGCTATTCATGTCAGTGATCTCTGATCTCTGTGATCTGTTATACTATGGTTCAAAACGCTAGGGGGGTTAAAATAATAATTACTTATAGTTCTATGCTATAGAGCTATATAGTTTACAGTGGACTTTCCACATCATAGCCCTGTAAGGTAAGGAAAACAAAGATTATTATGGTTTATAAATTAGATTCTGAAGTGAAGTTGATTAAATCCAATGATTCAAACGGAGACTTCTCCTTAATTCATCAGTGGCTCAGGTCTTCCAAGCCAGATTATTATTAATTGCTCTTTTAAAAATATTTTTCAATTATGAAGCTTTCCTCCCCATTCCTTAGGGTAAGGGAGTAGGAAAAAAAAAACCCAAGATCTTTATGACAAATATGCATAATCAAGCAAAACAAATGATCACATTATCCAAAACCAAATCTGTATGTATATCATTTAACATAATAATCATAACTTCTCTTTCAGGTGTGTAGCATTTTTTATCATTAGTTCTCTGGAGTCATATTTTTAACTTTTTCAAAAGTTTTCATTTTTACAGTGTTGTTATAGGATAAGTTGTTCTTTTGGTTCTGCTCACTTCATCTGCACTAGTCTACACAGGTCTTTGCAGGTTTCTCTGAAAATATCTTATTTGTAATTTTTATAGACATAAGACATTTTATGCTTCCTTTCACCTTTTTGAAGTATAGGCCTTGTGCATATTGCTGAGTCAAAGGATATACAGTTTGTAATGTTTGGGGCATAGTTACAATTACAAATTGCTTTCCAGAATACTGTAACAATTCATAAGCTCCATGAACATATCAGCATGGCTCTTTTCCCATGGTCCTGCCAAATTTTGTAATTTTCCTTTTTTGGGTCAACTTTGCCAATCTGATGGTATGAAATAAAATCTCAAAATTGCCTCAATTTATATTTCTCTAATTATTAGTGATTTGTAGCATTTTTATATGAATACAAAAAACTTAGATTACCTCCTCTGAGACCTAACTGGCTATTCACATCCTTTGATTATTTATCAGTTGAAACAAACCAAAAATTTTTTTTTTTAAGGGATTTAGTTTTCTTTAGATCAGGGATTCTTTTTTTTTTTAAATTAAATACTATTTTGTTTTCCAAATATATATAAAGATAGTTTTCAACATTTATTTTTGTAAGACTTTGTGTCCCAAAACAATTTTCAGATGAAGAAATTAAAACCATTTCTAGTCATATGAAAAGGTGCTCTAAATCACTATTGATCAGAGAAATGCAAATTAAGAGAACTCTGAAATATCACTATATACCTCTCAGATTGGCTAAGATGACAGGAAAAGATAATGATGAATGTTGGAAGGGATGTGGGAAAACTGGGACACTAATACATTGTTGGTGGAATTGTGAACGGATCCAGCCATTCTGGAGAGCAATCTGGAATTATGCTCAAAAAATTATCAAACTGTCCATACCTTTTGATCCAGCAGTGTTTCTGCTGGGCTTATATCCCAAAGAGATTTTAAAGGAAGGAATCTTTTAAGAAAAGGGGCCCCCATGTGCAAAAATGCTTGTGGCATTGTAGTGGCAAGAAACTGGAAACTGAGTGGATGATCATCAATTGGAGAATGGCTGAATAAGTTATGGTATATGAATGTTAGGGAACATTATTGTTCTTTAAGAAACGATCAGCAGGATGATTTTAGAGAGGCCTGGAGAGACTTATATGGACTGATGCTAAGTGAAATGAGCAGAACCAGGGGATCATTTTATATGACAACAACAAGATTATATGACGATCAATTCTTTTGGACCGGGCTCTCTTCAACAATGAGATGATTCAGGGCAGTTCCAATGATCTTGTGATGAAGAGAGGCATCTGCACCCAAGAGAGGACTGTGAGAACCAAGTATGGACCACAACATAGCATTTTCACTCTTTTTTGTTGTTGTTTGCTTGTATTTTGTTTTCTTTCTCATTTTTTCCTTTTCTGATTTTTCCTGTGCAGCAAGATTATTGTGTGTGTGTGTGTGTGTGTGTGTGTGTGTGTGTGTGTATAATATATGCATATATATGTGTATATATATATATTAGATTTAACATATATTTTAACATATTTAACATAAAAAAGGCTTTGTGTTTTAGATTTTTCTCCCTCTTTTTCTTACTTCTCCTATCTCCAATATAGCAAACAGTCTGATAGAGGTTAAATATATACTATTCTTTTAAACATATTTTCATATTTGTCACATGCAAGAAAAATATGACCAAAAGAGAAAAAAAATCACAAGAATGAGTAAGCAAGCAAACAAACAAAAAATGCTATGCTTCAATCCATATTCAGTCTCCATAGTTTTCTCTCTGGATGCAAATGGTACTTTCCATTCCAAGTAATTTGGAATTGTCTTGAATTACCACATTGTTGAGAAGAGCCAAGGCCATCACAATTGAAGATCAGAAGTTCTTAACACAGGTTTCATTAATTTATTTCTTAAACTATTTTGACAACTATTTAATATAATAGGTTTCTTTTGTAGCTCTGTATATTTCATTTTATTTATCTAAAACATGATTTTAAGAAGAGATCTGTAGACTTTATGAGATTGCCAAAGTGGTCCATGACATAAAAAAGGTTAAGAAATTCTGCTTTAGATTTATAATACAGAAATAGAATAAAATCCTTTTTCTTTAACCAATTATTAATTAGTTGAATTTATCAATTTTAAAAATCAAATGTTTTTAAAATAACAAAATCTCAAACTAAAAAAACCATCTAGTCCAATTAATACCTGAAAAAAAATTTCTTTACAATATCCCAATAAGTAGTCTGCCATCTTTTTTGCCCCTATCCCCACATATCAGAGTGAGAAGCCTACCTCCCAAGGCAGCTCTTTATATTTTTGGGTGGTTAGGAAAATTTTCCCTTAAATTCAGTCAAAGTCACCCTCTTTTCATTGGCTACCATTTCTCCTAGTTCTGCTTTCTGAATTTCATGCTCCATTTGATATGATTTTAGCTCTTTGAAGATAATTCTTGTATTCCCATTAAATGGCTAAATGTCAAATGAATCTTTATAACTTTCTAACCATTTCTGCAACTTTTGATAGTGTTGACCACCTTCTTCTCCTGAATACTTCTCTCTGGGCTTCCAAAATACTGTTTTCTTTTGGTTCTCCTTTCACCTATATGCTTGTTTCTCCTAAGAGACAGCAGAGACTGCTTCATTTTTTAATGTTTTTTCCCCCATCTTTAGTGATTATCACAGTACCTGACCCTCAGTAAGTATTTAATAAATGCTTGTTGATTGATAACAGCATTATCTCAAGATCTGTCACCATCCTGAATATTTTCTTCTGGACAGTCTCAATCTTATCAATGTTCCTTGGTAAAATGGTGTCTAGAACTGAACACAGCACTCAAAATATGGTCCTTATCTTGGACACTTCTGCCTCTTTAAATAATACCCAGGATTACATTAGCATCCTTTGTCTACCTTATCACTTTGTTGTCTTGTGATCAATTTATAATCCTCTGAGATTACCTGACCTTTCTCAGGCAAACTACCACCTTGTCATGTTTTCATGTTGTGAAATAAATATTAGAACCCAAATGTAAGACTTTATACATATATCTATTAGATTGCATTTTACTAGATTTGGCCATGTTTTAGTCTGTTGAGATTTTTGTTTATAATGTTTATCCTTTTTACATTTGTGTTATCTTCATAAAAAGTCCCTGTATTTTTATGGAAATTACTTAAAGTAAAATGATAATGTAACATAGTGCCAGGGACAAATCTTTGGGACATTCCACTAGAGAGATAATCCTTTCATGTTAAAGTTATAAAATCATTGCCTACTTTTAGGCCTATCACTCAAGAATTCTAAATCCATCTAACTGTTCTATTATTTAGCCCAAATCTTGACTTCCTTTATATAAGAATAGCTTGAGGAAGTGTGTCACATGTTTTACTAAAATGTTGGTAAACTGGAGTTGTAGAACTCTTCTGATTGATGTGTTGTATTCTGATTTAAAAAAGAATTATAATTAATCTGACATTAATTGATCTTAAAAAAACCATGCTAGCCCTTTATGGTCATGTCTTTCTTCTCTAGATGTTTACTAACAATCAATCAATAAATATTATTACATACAGAACAGGAAAAACTCCCTCAAGGAGTTTACAATCTAATTTTACAATCTAACTATTCCTTTCATGGTATAGTATGAATTATAGCCAAACCCACTGGCTTTTAGTTTGTCTCTCCTCTCTTTTGAAAATTCAGATCACATTATCTTATCCTATAGTGTTGCTTCCATTCTTTCTCACAAATCGTTGACTGTAGCTTAGCAATCTGTCAGGTTTTTTTTTTTTTTTTAAAGTTCTCTGAGCCTAGGACTTTGAACTCATCAATGAGGTATTCTTTCACTGTCTCCTTACTTAACTTAGGTACTGACTTTCTAGTAGCCATTTTTGTTCTGTCTTTTCTAGTTCAAAGATGATTCTTCTTGGCAGAAAATAGGAAAGCAGAAGAAGAATTTAGCAGCATCATTTCCTTTTCCTAATTAGTTATCACTGTCTTTTCCTTTGTGAGCAAAAGTCATAAACCTTTGTGTTCCTCCTTTTCTTAGTGCTACCACCATCAGCAGCAGTAGCATAACTAAAAAGCAGCCCTTACTTTTGTTGTTCTTGATAGTTTTAGCTTATTCAGTGCTTTAGGGCCACTAACACCATTTTTTTTTACTGTTTCATGCCATGCTTTGTACTCATCATCCATTTCCTTCTCTTACTTCCATTTATAAGCATGCCTTTTTAAAGTTTTTGTGGGTGAATGAGTTTCTTGTGCATCCACATTTCTATCTTTAGACAATTCCCTTGTTTCTTCCTCACTGAAATTGTCTTTCTTTGTGTCTTCAGAATATTATCCTTGGAAACCTCCCTTATCTTCTGGACTGATTTCCTCTATAACATTATTGTCTATTAGATCATATTTAATCTTTTTCTGAATCTTCAAAAATGTGGTTTTTTTAAGTCTGGGGTACATGTCATATTTTCCCTACTTCTACTTTTTTCTATCACAACTCTAAATGAAATAGTTACTTTCCCCCAAGATTCCATTATTTCCATCTTAGCACCCAATTCCTCCTTGTTTGTGACATATATATTGCAAAATAGAATTTCACCAATTGGTTCTACAGCTTTTAAAAGACAGTTCACTGTGTATAACGCATTATGCTAGCCCCAGCAAGAAAGATTAGGGAAGTTACGCAAGAAAAGTGTAAGACACGTTCTTTGCAGGACACAAGAGACTTTCATTCTTCCATCATGACCAGATTTATACTCAAGACAATGCATTTCAGCAAAGATTCATAATATGTTCACATGAAGAACTCTGAGGTAGCTCTATTGTAGTTGAAAAATAGACATAAGACACAATCTTTGCTATCATGAAGTTTATTTTTATTTTTTGATAAATTTTTTTATTATAGCTTTTTATTTACAAGTTATATACATGGGTAATTTTATAGCATTGACAATTGCCAAATCTTTTGTTCCAGTTTTTTCCCTCCTCCCTCCCCCCCATCCCTTCCCCCAAATGGCAGGTTGACCAATACATGTTAAATATGTTAAAGTATAAATTAAATACAATATAAGTATACATATCCTAACAGTTATTTTGCTGTACAAAAAGAGTTGGACTTTGAAATAGTGTACAATTAGCCTGTGAAAGAAATAAAAAATGCAGGCAGACAAAAATAAAGGGATTGGCAATTCTATGTAGTGGTTCATAGTCATCTCCCAGAGTTTTTTCGCTGGGTGTAGCTGGTTCAATTCATTACTGCTCTATTGGAACTGATTTGGTTCATCTCATTGCTGGAGATGGCCATGTCCATCAGAATTGAGCATCATATAGTATTGTTGTTGAAGTATATAATAATCTCCTGGTCCTGCTCGTTTCATTCAGCATCAGTTCATGTAAGTCTCTCCAGGCCTTTCTGAAATCATCCCGCTGGTCATTTCTTACAGAACAATAATATTCCATAATATTCATTTACCACAATTCATTCAGCCATTCTCCAATTGATGGGCATCCACTCAGTTTCCAGTTTCTGGCCACTCCAAACAGGGCTGTCACAAACATTCTTACAGATTCCTTTCCCTCCTTTAAAATCTCTTTGGGATAAGCCCAGTAGAAACACTGCTGGGTCAAAGGGTATGTACAGTTTGATAGCTTTGTGAGCATAGTTCCAAATTGCTCTCCAGAATGGCTGGATATATTCACAATTCCACCAAGCTATCATGAAGTTTAAAATTTAATAAGGAAGATTACACACATTTGCAGATTACTATAATAAATCATGGGGTAAAAGAAAGAACACTGATTTTGGCGTCAGGAGAGCTGATTGAAACCCTGACTCTGCCTCATACTAGTTGGCTGTGTGACATTGACCAAACCATTTCTCCTTTCTGCACCTCAGTTTCCAAATCTATAAAATGGATTAATAATACTTATCCTCCCTATCTCATAGAGTTGTTGTTGTGAAGGTCAAACAAGATAATATATATGACAATGCTTTATCATAGTAATATATATAAATATAAGCTATTATTATTATTATATTTATTTATATATATAAGCTATTATATTTATAGTATTATATCACTGAATACTAAATTATATGTTGTGGATCATAAATGCCATAAGAGTTCATAGAACAGGAGCAGCTAGGTGGCGCAGTGGGTTGAACACCAGCCCTGAACTCAGGAGGATCTGGTCTCAGATATTTAACACTTCCTAGCTGTATGACCATGGGCAAGTCACTTAATCCCAATTGCCACAGAAAAAAAATTTCACAGAACAGGCATTTTGGTTTGGTGAAAAAAGATTTCTGTATTTTTGGTACACACCTTGCCAAATGAGTAGTTGGTTAAGAACCTGAGTTTGAATACCAAATAATAGATACCTTGGGCAAGCTTTGTAATTTCTCTGGTCCTCAGTTTCCTCACCTGTAAAATGGGAAGGGGCACCTTTTAAGCGCTAGCATCATGAGGCAGAGGCTGGCATTAAAGATAGATTTTTATGGCAGTGAGCAGCTTGGGAATCATTGAAAGTAATAAAGAAGGAAGCTTCTTGTTGAGGACTTGTGCTTGGTAGAGAGCAGGGAAATGATGTTGGATAAATGGAATGAAGGAAAGCCTCAAATACATTGAGAAATTTGAATTCACTCTGTAAACAGTAGACAGAACACAACGAATTCTGGGCTTGGGAATGGAAAATCCAGATGTAAGTTCCAATGCCAAGCTTTTCTAGACAACCCTTTTCTGAATAACCCTTAGAAGTGGCAGCTTGATGGTAGGATGGATGGATAGAGCGCTGGGCTTGCAATCAAGGAGACTGCTCTTCCTGAATTCAGACCCAGCCGTGGCCACGGGCACTTACCACTTTTCGCCTCAGACCAAGCACTCCTGAATTTTTATCGCACTGCCCCCCTTTCTCTCCCCCGCCATCCCAGCATTCCTCCCACGTCAGCTTCATTTTCCTTCTCCTCCAAAGCTGGGGGTCGCTCTCAGCTGGCCTTTCCCTTGAGCACTCGCGGCATCTCACTGATTTTGCTCTCCGCTCTCGTTGCAGGAGATGACAGGAGTCTGTCCAGCTCCTCCTCAGACGCGAGTCATTCGGACGCCAGCGCCGGGAGCCGCCTCACCCTCTGGCCCGAGCAGTCCTCCGCCGGCACCTCCCAGGAGAGCCACGGGCTGCCGGTCGCTAAGGCTCTCCATCTCGGGGAAGACAGGGCACACGGGGAGGCGACGTACGGCACCGCCAAGCCACCGCCCAAGCCTCTGCAGCCCCGGCAGCTCCAAGACATCGGGCGCCAGAGCTCTTCCGACAGCGGAATCGCCACCGGGAGTCACTCCTCCTATTCCGGCAGCTTCTCTTCCTATGCCGGGAGCCTGGACATCTGCCGCGGCGACGAGTTTGGTTCCCTGCTCAGCTTGCCGTTGAACTTTGCTTCGGAACAGAGTTTGTGCACCTGCCAGCCCAGTGAGCCCCACAGGGGGCCGGAGTATCAGGTTCCCAGCTCTTTCCGACATCTCTACGACACACCCAGGAGTGTATTACAAGCGGCTACTAAGGACGCTCAGCACAGCGGTGCTGCCGATTCCCCAGGACCCAAGGACCAGGCGCCAGGCCCTCAACAGGCCAGTGACCCCAAAGCAGCAGCAGCAGCAGCAGCCCCCCTCTCGGAGGCAGGAGCTGCCTCGGAGCCTGACCAAGACTCGGGGGGGCCCAGCACCTCCCTCGCCGAAGGCACCAAAGACTTGGGTGATGAAACTTATGCAGATTTTCTTTCCAGGTGGTCAGGAATCAAAGCTCCAGGACAGGTGTTAGAATCCCAAAGTAGTGAGTCGCTTTCACCTAGTGGAGTGTCTGCTGAACCTTGTGAAATGTGTAGCCCCCGCCCCGGGGCTCCAAGAGCTTTCTTTACATCATGTCCAGTCTGTGGTGGACTCAAGGTAAATACCCATCCCTGAGCGGAAGCTAACCCAGGCCCGACCTGAGTTAAAGCGACGTCATTGATTTCAGTTTATTGAGGATGCAGCAAAAGCGATGGACCCTGGTCCCATTGGCGAAGCATCCTATCTATGCTTTTTGTGTAAATTAGCTTAGAAAGTGAGGGATAAATGACCAAATCCCCCACTAGAGAGAGACTCAGGCCTTGAAGGTAAGGCACAGAAAGGACTTTTAAATGATGGGCTACTAACCCTGGGGTCATTTAGCCTTCAAAATGAAGGTAGTTTGTTTTTTTCTTCTGGAGAAGAGATCAGGTGGGTGGAGAGAACGCTTCCTCAGTGTGTTTAAACATGCTTATGATAAGAGGGAAGCCTCAGGAAGGGAGGAAAGGCTTGTATTTAGTGAGAAGAATCCCAGCTTGAGGATTTGTTGCTAGAGCAGGAATGTGAGGGCTATCCAGAAACATAGATTAGATTCAAAGATCACAGAATTTTAGACCTGGAAGAATCATTAGGGATCATCTAATCTCATGTCATATGGGGAAATTTGAGGCATGAGGACTGCACTACACATACCCAAAGGTTCACAGGCAGTGAGAGGCAGAACCAGGAATCAAGTCCATTTCCTTTGTCTTAGAATTCATTATCTCATTTCCTCGAAACTGCCTCTTGGTGAGAGTTTCAGAATATAAATGATGGAAGTGGCTTTGTCATTGAGATATTCACGCCAAATAGCTCCCATTTTCTATAGGGCTTCATAATTTATCAAGTCTGTCTCTTGCAACAGTGCTGTGAGATAGGCAATTCAATTGATAGCCCTTTTTGTTCAAATGGGAAGACTGAGGTAGAGAGAAGTCACGTGGCTTATGCTGAAAGTCATACAGTTGGTAAATAGTAGGGCTGAGAAACTCAAATCAAAGCCAGGATTCCGGTGTTCAAACCCAGTGTATTTTTTTCTTTTCTTTTCTTTTCTTTCTTTCTTTCTTTCTTTTTTTTTAAACCATACTACATTTTCTTTAAGCCAGTATATTCAGTCTATACAGGGCAAAAAATTGCTGATGTAAAGACTGAGGCAAGGATGATGGAAACCCAAATTGAGATAGAAGATTTAGTTTGACTTTCTTGGTCCTGCTCCTCTTGCGTTTTGCATGTACTTTATTTCTCTGCCTTGGGATTTTGGAAACAGTTCTGTATTCGTAAACAGTGATAAGTTAAGAGACAGATAATGCTATTTCTATCCCCTCTATGTTCTAACTATAACTTATACCATTTTTTGGTTAACATGAGATGGATCTGACTTAGACTACTTAGAATTAGAAGGTCTTTAGAGGCAGAACATAGTGAGAAGGTATCTTGGCATCTAGTCCTCAAATTTTATACATAAAGAATCCAAAGATCTAGCTGGTAATGGGTCAAAGTCACACAATGTGATTTTTTTCTTTCCTTTTTTTCCTTTCTTTCTTTCTTTTTTTCTTTTTTCTTTTTTTGAGAGGCAATTGGAGTTAAATGACTTGCCCAGGGTTACACAGCTAGTAAATGTTAAGCGACTGAGGCCTGATTTGAACTCAAATCCTCTTGACTCTAGGGCTGGTGCTCTATCCATTACATCATCTAGCTGCCCCGAAGTGATTTTTTTTCAACTACACGATAGAGAACTGATTAGGCCATAGATTTTAGACCCAGATTCTGGAATTGTGAATCTGAAATGGAAATCTTTTTAAAAAAATCATTGAGATTTCTCCCTCACTGCCTCTCTCCCACCAATCTCTTGTTTAATGGAGCTCTTAACCACATATTTCTTCTAGATTTTCAGCAAAACTTTTTGAAAGGTTTAAGTTAAAACACTGCAATTGATTTTAATTTGTTAAGAATGCAGAAATAGCAGGGGTCCCATTGGAGGTAATCTGTACTTGTTATGAGAATTAGCTTAAATGACCCTTGCAATATAGTCATGGGATAAAGTGAAATTCTGAGGCTTCTGAGAGGCTCTTCCTGAATCACCTTCTTCATCTGCTTTTCTCAATCTCCTAAGTAGAATGAATAGTTTTCTTAAATGTTCATATTATAAACTAAAAACAGCCTCCTGAAAGATGTTATTTGATCAAAGAATAACTCAAGAGGTTATTTTGATCTAGGAATGAAAATGGCTTCTAGGTGTGACCTGAAGAAGTTGAAGTCTCTAAGAGAGCACTTAAGAGATCCATAAATAGGAAGGAGATGGGGAGCTTGTTAACAGAGGGCCCCATTTCCTGGTTCTTTCTCTATATTTCATTCTGAGATAGTGGTGAGGATCTCCTGGTAGTAAGTGACCCATGTTATTATCTTTTTTTTTTTTTTTTCTTGGTATAAATGGTCATTTTGCCTTCATGATACCATGAGTGGGAGAGGCAACCTAGTGATGTTCGAGGAAGAGATAGAGCATCCTTTGGGCAGCTTCAATCTCAGGGATTTCCACAGTGCTTTCCATGTCTTCTGACTCCTCTGGCCTCAGCCATGCAGTTTCCAGAAATCCTTTATATGGAAAATGCTGAAGCTCATTATTTTTGTATTTTGGGTCTTGTATAGTGATCCAAATGAGTGACAATGAGACTTACTCAGCTTTTGAATTTAGTGATCTTTATCAGTGGGATTTTTTTTTTTTTTTTTTGGTGGGGGAGAAGGGGTTGCTTTTTATTATCGCATTAGGATAGATTATCAGTCTTTGTTCCTTAGTGGAATAGATGTAGTAAAAAAGGACCCTTGGGAATTGTCCAAGTCCAGAATCTGGTTCTGTGCAACTAGTCTCTATGGTTGACTAAATTTTTGGTTGTTTGAAGTTTCTTGCAAGGCAGTGATGGGAAGTGTGTTTTGGCAGGTAGTAAGAGGACCATAGGGTCCAAATGAGTTACTTTACACAGTTTGAGAACATGTAGTATAGCTGAGGATCCAGATGGACTCTCATCTTCTGACTTTGGACTGGGAAGAATGGCTATTAGGAGATAGGGCATCACATTCAGAACGGAGGATGGCCAGGAGATGCCTTCTCAGGAGAGTACCTTGACTAAGAATCTGAGAACATTTGGAAGATAGGATCAGCATCAGAGGTGAAAGATCAGGGCACTTCAATCCTTCCAATCTTTTCGTCTTCTAGCCTAACTCTGCCATTCTGCAGAGAATTTTCTTGATGAACTGCATGGAGTGTGAGTTTCTTTGCATAATTTTAACAATTTTCACTCTGAGATTTCAGATGCACCAGTGAAGGGTGTTAGCTAAGTGTCCCATACACACCACCAGACATCTCCTGTTGGGAACCATGATCACTTTTTGTTTTATACCCTTTCAGGTGTATTGCTACCCTCTCTCCACGCCTCGGTTTGGGATAAAGTAGCTTAATGTGTATATATTTTATTCTGTAACTTTATTGTCAGGTGACATTTTGATGCTATTTTTATTTTTTTTAATCATCCATTGTTTGTAATACCTTCTTAGTTTGGAAATAAAAATTTCTCTTTTCCTACCATCTTGTCCATTTCCATTTGGCTAATGTCCTTCCCCAACCCCTTTCCCAATATTCCGGTAATGTGAGTGTATCTGAAATGCCTTCCTGAAAATTGGCATTTGGCGTTGGAAACTGGGTACAATCCAGGATCCAAGGGCAGATTCATCTTATATTCTATGGGCAATAACAGAGCAAAGTTTTGCAGAGATGGCTCTGAGTATGCATGGAATGGTCTTGTTAATGGAGACAAATGAATCAAGCCTGGGCTGCCTACTGACTGTTCCCTCACCAGTGTCAGCATGAAATTCTTTTTTACTGAGACTGAGCCCTTCAGCAATTTTCAGCAATGAGGGGAAATTAGGCTGATTGCTGGACTGCTGCCTTGAAGATTTTATTGCCCTAACAATCTTTTAATTCTGCCTCTGGGTGAGTGTGTGTGTGTGTGTGTGTGTGTGTGTGTGTGTGTGTGTGTCCGTGTGTGTGTGTGTATATGTATTTGTGTGTATTTGTGTTTTTGTCTATGCTTATAGGAGAACAAGCTGGCTGTCAGAATCACTGATCCTTATTTGAAGTTTCTGATGTGGTGCTGGACAGTTCTTGAATTTTTTCTTTAAGTGGAAAGTGGGAATTTCTGAGGCTAGATAGAGATATCCATGGAAGCCTTGGAAGGATGGCAAGAATGAGATATAGTTTAAGGTTTATTGGGTCACACACCTCAGGCCACAAAAAAACAAATGGTGCTTATGCATCTGTCATAGGGAATATATATTATAGTAGGTATCCCTTTATTATGTGGGAGCTTTGTCTACATGATGCAGAATCACAGAATATCCTTTTGGAAAGAACCTGGAGAGTCACCCAGTCCAATTCTCCCTGATGTAGAAACTTTCTCCAGAATATCCCTGGCTCATCCTCTGGCTGGTATCTCTTCAGTCAATGACAGGGAGCTTACTCCCTAATGAGACAATCCATTTCTATTGTCAGGAAGTCTTTCCTTATGGTGAAATATTACCTGCCTTTCCCCACAACTCATTCCTTAGCTCTGCTCTCTGGGATTATGTAGAATAAACCTTATCCCCCTTCTGTTTGGTGATCTCATGTATCCAAAGATAGTTATCTTAGAAGTTTCTTCCAACTGCAAGGTTCTAGGATGGGGTTTTATTGGTGCTGGATTGGTATAAAAGAACAAGAAGGTATCAGCTTAAGAGGAATATGAATAGGACATTTCTTCCAGATATATTCTTTTGGTAAAGGGAAGCCCCTCTACTCCATGATTTAAAAGGCTTCTGGTACCTCAAGCAGGTTGGAGGATCATAAGCTTTTACAGTTAGAACAGACCTTAGTGATCATCATCTGTTCTCTCAATTTGATAGATGGGGAAATAAGCTCAGAGAGACAAAATGACTTTCATACAGGGCCAAAGCAGCAGAGCAGGGACATGGAGCCTTCTAACTTTAAAGCTTATATTCTTATAAATACTAACAACTTTTACTCTCACTTACAAAAAAGCCCTTTGCTCTCTTAGTTGCATCCACTAGCTTGATTGCATGTATTTTGGCCCTCAGGAATGTGAGGAGAATTTCGGTGACATCTGCACATGCTGAGAGGTGATACCACAGAACCTGGGTCTGTCTGATGCTTTTGTTGTTCCTGTCTTTTTTTTCTTCTATGTTTTGGGTCTGCAAGGCCACTACTTGTGACATTGTTTGTGCAGAAGCCAAGGATGAAAGCCTAATGACCAATCTAGGTAATTGAGATCTCTTGGGTTCTCTGGAAAATGGATGATATATAAATCTATAATAACATACATAATTATCTCCAGTTGGAACCTTGGTGGTGATAGTTAGCTTCTTGTTTCCACCTCTAAGTCATACATAATAACTCTTCAATTTCATCCTTATTGGATCTTTTCAGTGTTCCCAAGAGCCTGTGAGGGACTGAGGACATCAAGATATTAAAAACATACACACAGACATATATATATGTATATATGTATATAAGTATATGTATATATATATATATATTATATATATATATATATATATATATATATATATATATATATACACACCTCAAAGGAAAGTGAAGAGGAATTAAGGATTACTAAGTTAAAATTTCCAACGTGCACTTTAGAGTCTTGCACTTTGATAAAAAAAAAATCAAAGCAACAAAATGGATTCAGACATAGGTAGAAGTATCATAAAGCATGCGAAAAAGAGATGCATGAGGGCTTTACTGGATTGGAAGCCTAATATAAGTTAACCAATTATGAACTAATAGACAATGTGAGTTACCAACTAAATATGAACCCACATACCCTATGAGCCAGCAACTAAAAAAGTGAAAGGCTAGGCTGTCATAACAGATGTCTAGTTTTTAAGTGAAGATAATAGATCAACGATCTCCCTTGGTCAGACCATAACTAGATTATTATATTTGATTCTAGATACCACATTTTGGGAGGGAAACTGACAAGCTGGATTGCAACCAGAATGATGAGATTAGAAGCTTTTCTGAAGAATAGATAAGTGAACTAAGGATGTTGATTCTGGATATGAAGGACAGATGATATTATTCAAATACCAAATAAAGAGCTATCATGTGGAAGAAAGAGTAGATAAAAAAATTCTCTCTCTCTCTTTTTCTCTCTCTCTCTCTCTCTCCCCTTCCCTCCCTCCCTCCCTCCTTTTTCCTTTTCTCTTCCTCCCTCCCTCCATCGCTACTTCTCTCTCCCCATTATCTCTTTCTTCCCTTTCCTCCATTCCTCCTCCATTTTGGTCCAGATATGTGATTTTATCTGTTTGGGGGAATTCTTTAACATGCAAACTTCTTTTATTGATCCATATCAGCAACTTATAACATACAGTCTTTTTTATGTTAAAGTATATGCTAAATATAATGTATGTATACATACATATCCATACAGTTATTTTGCTGCACAAGAATAACATACAGTTTTAGAGAGTTACCTGTGATTCCAGAATATTAAATAAATTGATTACAGTCACAAAGTTAGTTTGTGTCACAGGACTGCAGAAAGAAAGGGTCCTCAAACCACTAGGTCAAGCTAACTATCCAGATCTAGGATCATGGAGAAGATTTAGGGAACACTGAAGGATGTTAAGAGATCATCTAATTTACTTCTTCATTTTAGAAAGATAAAATTGCTTCTTCAAGGTCACACAAGGAGTAAGGAGCAGAGTTGGGATTCACACTCTGTTTTTCTGCTTGCAAATATGTCACTAACTTCATTAGATTATATTATAGTTCTGAAAGAAAAATGAGAACTATTATTTAGTCATATTTTGGATCAGTATAAGGAGGATTGCCTGACATAAAGGACTGTTCCAAAAATTAGAATGGGTTGCCTTGACATAGAGTGAGAGGTGGTGTATTCAGGGCCTCTGGAAATCTTGAACTAGAGGCTGGATGACCACTTTGTTTGGTAAGCTATGGAGGGACCTAGCACGGATGTATTCTGAAGTCTTTTCCAGTTCTGAGATGCTGCAGTTACCAAGAAAGGAGGAGAATGTGCTACTGCATAGCCAAACTGACCCCTGCTAGGATTCTGCATTGTCTCAATGCTTTCACTACACAATCACTGCTCCAGACCTTTTTTGGGCTCTTTAGGATATATTCACTTTCATTCCTGGACACTTCCAAGAATAGGGAGGAAGAACTGAAAATGATGAAATAAGACCTTTCTAGCCTACCTTCAGGCTAAGGTCATCATGAAATATCTTTAGAAACTGAGAGAGAGAAGACACTTATCTACATCATCCATTTCTTTAATCTTTTCAAATTATATTTTTCATTGGAACATCCCTGAGGAATCTTAGAATTCTTACTATTCTTATACATCAAAGTATGAATATTTCCTTTACCAGTAGAGTGATGAGTTCCTCATCATGGGACATCTCCAAACAGAGTCAATGATTACTTGTTGGGGTCATTGTAGAGTGTTGAACTTGGACCCTGTTTGTTCATCTCTGTCCTCCATAACTTAGTAGAGGACACACGTGATGTATACACACACACACACACACACACACACACACACACCCCATATATATGTAGCCAGTTTTATGAATTAATGTGGTAGAAAAAATTCATTCCCTGGTCCTCTGAAGACAGACACAGTCCATCATTTTTGTTTAAAGTCTCTTCAGTTTGGCAGGACTCAGCAGATTCTGTTTTCTACTTAACACGGTCCCACCCAACTAGGGACTTTAGTCTTCCCAGAGGAAGACTAGTAGTTTTTAGAGCGTCTGTCTGTCTTTATCTCTTTGTATGATGTTCCTTTTAAGAGGGAAATTTTTATATTTCCCAGTATAGTTTGGCTGCTTCAATACCTTTCTTTGTAGTTAGCTGTCTTTATTACTTAAGAATGAAAATCATATGTTGAGAAGAGAATGTTGAAGGTCCTTTCAGAACTGGAATGTGCAGCCAAGATTTCCTTACTGTTTGTCCTGGCAGAGGAAATAATACAAGACTTGGAGCCAGAAAACCCAGGTACAAGTTCCAGCTCAACAACTTATCAGCTATGTGACCCTGTGTCCTTCTTCCCTGAGTAAAACGAGGATGACAATATTCCCTTTACATACTTGTCATGTGATCAAATGACATAATGGATATAAAAATAGCTAATAATCACGACGGACTACAGAAATGTAAATCATGGCACATGGGTCTTTTCCGTATGCCTTCTCTGATCCTTATCCCATCCTTACCCACTCTCCCTTCTGCTTAAGCATTCATCTTGCACAGCACACATACTCATCAAATGTATAAACCTTGAACATCAAATGTATAACCTTGAACACATTTCTTCCCCTCTCAAGGTCTCAGTTTCCTCACCTATAAAAGTAGGTGGTTAGATTACATTATTTTAGTGCCTTCTTCCTCTAAATCCTATAATCCAAAATGTACTTTCAATCATCATTTATTTAAAATAAAAATAACCTAGTTAGTTCAAACAGTGCTGCCTAGAGAAGTACTTATTTTTAAAGTACTTATATAATTAAAATACCATATCAGCCCTGGAGAGCATCACCATAACAAGTCTAGGTTCTCACTGTGAATGTATCTCAGACATCTTTATAATGGAACTTAAAAAAAAGCTCTTAGCAGTATCTCCTAGACAGCCTGGGACCTGGTCACCAATATTGGCCCATTGAGAATCAAGAAGCACCAAGTTCAGAAATCTAGATTTCTAAGGAGTAGATTTCTAATTTCTGAAAAACAGGGCTTAACTTGGGTTCTCTGAAAGCCCTTCTAAGGGCTGAAAGTGGTTATATCAGCAAGGAGTCTACTGTCCAGGACATGGAATGTGATAATGATCAGTCAGGAAGATTCTCTTATGTTTTTTAAAAATTGTCCTAAACCCTGGAAAATAACTTTCCGGCAGATATATCCAGTGACTAAGGTCTGGGAGCCCTGAACTTTCACGAAGATTGGCTTTCTTCTTCGGAACTAGAGCTGCTTTTATCTTGGCCTCTGCCGGATTCCTAGCCTCATTGTCTGTCGGCTGTTGGAGCCACTGGGTTTTTAATCTTTTGGGGGCTTTCTTCAACATTTAATTATCTGTAATAACAAGGCTCTAGTTAAAGGTTTGTCCTCATTTCTATTGGAGACATAACTCATCTCTTTCAATACTCATTTGTGATTTAGAAAAGAAACAGTTCTAATCTTAAATTGGGAATGTGAGATCTCATCAAAGAGAGAGAGAAAACTTTGAAAATTATTTTAAATGAAGGGCAGGGATGATATTACTGATGTTTTACTGAAAATAAAGGTCATCATTCTGCATAGAGGAAAGAACACTTGATTTGGAGACAAGAAACTCTTCTGTTGGGTTTTGAACGAAAGCACTTTCCTGCCCAGAGCTTTAGTTTCTTAATACGTGAAATGGGGATAAAATCCTTGACCTACTTGCTGACCTCATTGGGTCAGAAGTAAAAATAGCACTTGGTAAATATGGAGGAGCTTTAGAAATGGGAACTATGATTTTTCTGATTAGAATTGGAATGAAACAGTCATTTGAGCTTTCCAAGTGTCTCTGCCCTTAGCGAACAGCTGCCTCTGCAATCACTAAGAGGCTCATCTCTTCTATGGAAGTTGCTGGAGAGTAGATGTGGAAGACCTCACTTCTAGCCTTTGGTCTTCTCTTTTGGTCAGGCATAAGCTTCCCCTTGTCTTCTACAAGATTTTCTAGGGAAGTCAAGAATTGTTTTGGTGATTTTACTTGAATTTCTGGGCTCTAGTTGGGCTGGACACTGTTTTTTAGGGAGTAGCTGGGTGGGGAGAGGGAAAGATTTAGGTTCAAGCAGAAGGTTATTTGGCAGGAAAGACTGGATGCATTCAAGTAGCCAGTTATACTGAATCCACACTTTTAATTATTTTCCTCCCAATTTGTTTGATACCATTATGAGCAGTGGGAATCAGATGCAATATATTAGAAACCTACATTTGGGGTTTGGGGTCCATTCTAAGCAACAGTGCGATCTTGGGCATGTTACTCCTACCACTGGGACTCAATATTCTTATTTTTTCAATGAGGGATTTGGACAATGTGGTCCTAAGATTTCTTTTGTCTCCAAACCCCAAGCTTCTGAGACATCTGTGCTTACCACTCATTGGCTTGTCCTCCCTCCCTCCCTTCCTCCCTTTCTCCCTTCCTCCCTTCCTCCCTTCCTCCCTTCCTCCCTTCTTTCCTTCCTTCTTTCCTGTGGAGGGCCCACTTGGACCACATCATGTGTAAGACCATTCATTCCTTTAATGATGTTTTCTAGTAATGTCATCTTACTGTTCTCTTGGTTTGATCCTTGTTGGGCACTGTGGTCTGCTGGGCCTGCATCTGGGAATCATGTTATGTCTCTTTGCTTCTCAGTGGGTGTTGGGCCTAGGTGATTTCCAGTCCTGGATGTCATGTCTCTTAAGGTGTGTTTTGAGAATTGATGAGAGATTAGATAAAGGTGTTTTGTAGGAGCCATCCACGTGCTAATAATTCCTACTTTTGGCGAGGCTGATATTGGTGATCTGCTTGAACTCAGCTGGGAGTTCTGAGTTTCAGTAGAACTGAAGCCAATTAGGTGCCTGTGCTAGATCTGGGAAAAATAGTGTGAGCCCTCAGATCAGTCAGCTGAAGGAGGTTGACTAGGGAGGAATGACCTGATCTAGGTAAAAAATAGAGCAGGTCAAAACTTCTATTCTTGTCTGTAATGAGATTGAGGCAGGGCATGACAAGGAGATCTAGGTTCAAAACAAGACAAAAATTAACCATAAAACAGAAAGGATAGGACTTGTACATTATTAAGAAGCATAAGAACATTAGCTTCCACTATTATTATTCCTATTTCTGCACATACTCCACAGTTTGTAAAACTCTTTCACATGCTGTATTATGCAGAGTAGAAGAGGAATTAGGATTATCCCACACAATTTCAGAAGACACAACTAAGATAAGTGGGAGGAAGATAAAAGAAAACAGACATTGGCTTTTTTTTTTTTTTTTCATAATTTCCCCACTGCATCTCTCTGGGCTATTCAGAAGAAGAATACTACTTTTGTAGGACAACCCTTAAGATATTTGAATACAGCTATCATGCCTAGATCTTGCATTTTCCAGGCCAACCAGTCCTATTATCTTTAGTTTTCTCTTTCCTCACCTAGTTTTCCTCCTTTAGATACATTCAGGCTTGTTAATAATTGTGTCATGGCATCCAGAACCAGACACAATATTTTCAATTGTACACCCAGTGTCTGACTAGGGAAAAAAGACAGCAGGAATATTATTTCCCTTATTCTTGACACTTCAATATAGCAGAGGATTTGTGTTCTCATCAGTGCATGGATTACCTTCTGTTCAATTCTTGTTCACATTCTTCTGGGAAACATCCACAAAGGTGCTATCCAATGTACTAAAAGCTATCATATGGTTCTTTTAGGGCTTTGGATAGAGCCTCAGTCCTGGAGTCAGGAAATCGGAGTCAATTCTGACTTCAGACACTTACTGGCTGTGTGATCCTGGGCAAGTCACTTAACCCTGTTTACCCCTGTTTTCTCATTTGTAAAATGAGCTGGAGAAGGAAATAACAAACAACTCTAGTATCTTTGCCAAGAAAATGCCAGATGGGGTCATGAAAAATCAGACAGGATTGAAAATGACTAAACAACAAATGTTCTTTTAATATTATATCAATGCCATCACAGTTCTTGTTTGTATTCTGTGTATTGAAGCTTTTCATTATAGAAAACCTTCACCTTCTTGTCCTTGATACATACGTATTCTTGACAATGTGTTTATGGTACTTCTCAAGCATAACTCATTATTTGTAAACAGCTAAGTGTTGCAGCAGATAAAACATTAGACCTCGAGTCAGGGAGAACTGAGTTCAAATTTGACATCAGATACTTATTAGCTGTGTAATCCCAGGCAAGACACTTAACCTTTCTCTGTCTTAGTTTCCTCATCTGTAAAATAGAGATAATAATAGCAACTACCTCTCAGAACTGTTTGTGAGTCTAAAAGGAGGTAATATTTGTAAAGTGCTTTGCACTCCTTAAAGCACTATATGAAGTCTTTTATTATTGTTGTTGTTATTATTATTCAAACATGCCTATGTCCTGCTTATATCTTAATCTCTGTCCTAAACTGAAATCCTACATCACCTTTCAGTCATCTTAAATTGGATGTCTCATAGGCATCTTAATGTCTTATTTTCTATTCTCCCCCCCAATGCCCTTCCTTTCCAACTTTCCAGATACTTTTGAAGACTATTATTTTCCCAGTCTATCCAAGTTCCCAACCTCAGTATCATTTTCAACTCACTTGTATTCACCCCACCCATCTAGTTTGTTGCTAGGTCTTGTTTTTACCTTACCATTTTCTCTTAAACATCTTCAGTTTTCCACTTTCACAATCTCCATCTGGCTGCAGGCCTTCTTCAATCTTCTATAATAGCCTTTTAATTGGCTTTTCTGCCTCAAGTCAGTTCTTATTCTAATATATCCTCTTCTCAGCTGCCAAAGTTGGACTGTATCATCTCCTACTCAATAAATTGCAGTGGATCCTGGTTATTTCTATGGTCAGTTATTAAATCCTCAGTTTGGATTTGAAAGTCCTTAACAACCTGTCCCTTCCCTATCCTCCTGGTCTCCTACTTTACTTTTCTCCATGTTGTTTCTCATACATGAAATTCCATCTCCATGCCTTTTCACTGATTGCCATGACTGGATGCTCTTCCGTTTTTCTTCTGTCCTATAGCTTTCCTAACTTCCTTTGACTCTTAGCTTAAATCCTGCCTACTGCAAAAACCTTGCTTAATTTTTTAAGTCAAGTCAACAGTCATTTATTAGGCGGCTACTAAATGCTCAGGCACTATATCATAGTGCTAAACTTTAGACATTTAAAGACAATCTCTACTCTCAAGAAGCCCATAGTCCAATGAGGGAGACAATATGAATCATGAAAAGTAGTCATAAACAAGATATGCGCTGAATAACTTAGAGATAATTACCAGAGGGAAGGCACTAGCATTTAAGAGAATCTTGAAAAGCTTTCTCCAATAAGTGGGACTTTAGCTAGGACTTGAAGGATACCAGGAAAGTTGGGGCACAGAGTTTTAGATATGAAGAGGAACAGAACTTTAGATATGAGGGCAGGTCAATGAAAATGTCCAGAATGTGTGAGAGGAAAAGCAAGGAGACCAATGGCACTAGGGAAGGTCTCTTCCAGTTCTGAGTTGGATGGGATGCTAGAAATGAGGCAATAGTGCTTGTTGTTTGTCCCACTACCCTTCTGGTGGTTTGCCAGGACAAGGGGCAAGTGACTGGGAGATGGGCTGCCAAGGAAGTGAGCAGCAGCTCAGGGAGGAGCTATTTTATTTAATTATTTTATTCTGGACAGAGGCTCTCCTTTCTCCTCTTGCCTCAGGCTTTTGTTCTGAGATCATGCTCTGGTCGATAGTAATTGTCCTAGCTTTGATCTCTTCCCTGGGAGCACAGTTTAAATTGAGTTCCCTTATTAGCACAATTCCCTCAAATGATAGGCGCTTATAGCTCTTTGTTTATTTGTCAATAATGTTTAGTTTTTGATTCTTTGAACTATTTAAAAAAGATATGATTACTTTATCATGGCATTGTTCAGATATTGGCTTAATACCTATTTATGCCTATCTTCACTTTAATAAGGCTTCATTTTCCCTCTGTTTCCCCATTCCCAAAATGAAAACTATCTGATTTATAGGTCCTACCCTTCTTGGCTTTCAGTAAAGCATGTGAGGATCCAGAAAGAACATTGAATTTGGATGTTAGGGAGATACGGGTTCAAATGCTAGCTCTGCTCTAGCTGGATGGGAAAGTCATTCTCTAGACTTTGTCTATAAAATCAGGTCTGTGAAGGAGATGAATTGGTTCAATCCTGCCCCTGCCATTCTTGGTTCTTTATGTAACCCTGAACAAAGCATTTCTTCTCCTCTGATTCTAAGACACTTAAAGTCCCTTCTGGCTCTGCCATTCTCTGTTCTAAATTCTTTCCCAGATCTGACATTCTTTGTTTTAAGGTCCCTTGCTACTATTTTGATAAAATATTCAAGAAGTGATGCCGTGGGTATAATGCTGAACCTGGAGACAGGAAGCCCTGAATCCAAATCTAGCTATAGACCCTTACTAGTCACATAGCTGGCAAATTCACTTCACCTCAGTTTTTTCATCTGCAAAAAGGGAATTTTAGTAGCACCTAGGATTGTTGTGAAGATGAAAGGATACAATATTTGTGCTATATACATTCTAGCTGTCATTAATTAACCACTCAATTAATTAATTAATCGACATAGCTGTTTGTGTGGTTAAAGGCAGAAAAGATAGCATTTGGATCCCCATTTCCTAAGTCTGGAGCATTTGTCTTTGCAAGATTTTCTCTGGTCTGCTGAGGAAATGAGAAGCTGCTTTGTAAAACCAGTGAAGCAGACATTGTTCAGAGGCAGCCAAGACAAGGGGAGGTTGGATACACAGACAGTTCAGGAAAGCAGAGCAAATACAGATACAGATGGCATAAAACACCCGCCTGTCATCACCCACCTAGGGTTCATTTTGGAGTCCAGAGGTACTTAGTTATAGGGCTGTCTGGCTCATGAAACAGATGGTGAACTTGGCTGAGTGCTGGCTGTCAGACTAAGATCTAATTGTTGATTGCAAAGAAACAAGCCCATCTCCCCATGTTACCTGGGCTTTCAGCTAAGTCCTTGAAGACTGGCAGCTGAGAAGACACATTCCTGTTATACAAAGTTTTACATTCAAATGCCAAAATCTGTATCCCTTGCATTAATAATTATCTTCTCCTCTCTTTTTCTCTCTCCCTCCCATCCTCTCTCCTCTCCTTTGTCATCTTATATTTCTTCTTCTTTCCTCCTCTTCTTCCTCATCCTCCTCCTCTTCCTCATCCTCTTCCTCTTTTTTCTTTCTTCTACTTCTTTTTCTTTTTTCCTCTTTTCTCTTCTCTCCTCTTTTTTCCTATTCCTCCCCTTTCTTCTCTTCTCCTCTTTTTCTTTCTCTTCTTTCTTCTCATCTTCCTTTCTTTCATCCTCCTCTTCCTCTTCCTCCTCCTCTTCTTGTGGAAAAAATAACTATACTACCTCTCAACATATAAAGGCAGTTTAGAGTGATGGAAAAAAAAATCCACCTGCAATAACATTAGACTCCAAGTTACAGGACTTAGATTTAAATCCTTACTTTGGCAGTAGCTCTATGTTCCCCCTTTTTGGGCATCAGTTCCCTCATTTGTAAAATAATTAGGGTAGACTAGATGTTCTCAGAGGTCTGGAATCCCAACATTCTGTGATTCGAGTCCCTAGACCTGGATTCAAATCCAAGGAATGACATGTTTATCTACCACAGGAAAGGTCTCTGGTATCAGTCTAAATCCCTCATTTTATAAAGGACAGAACTGAATTGTAGAGAAAGAAAGTCACTCAAAGTTACCTATGAAATGACTATGCTAAGATTTGAAGCCAGATCCTGTGAGTGGCTGCAAGTCAAGTGCTGTTTCTATATTGTAATCTCTAGTTTCCTTGCAAGAGCTGTTCGAAGCAGTATTATTTATAATAGCTACAAAAATAGCTAAAAAATTCACTGTTACATTGTATGCAGGGGGAGTTATCTCATTTATCTTTACAGTGCTTCTCTGAAGAAAATAGTCTAAATGATGTTCTGCCAGTTTGCCTGATGAGGAAAGATGAAACTCAGAGAGGTGAGGTTTATTCAGCTCAGCAAATAATTATTGAGTGTTTACTGTTTGTAGAATGTCATGCTAAGTAAAGGGGGAAGGGGATAAATATACTTTTCAAATATTATCTCTTTTGAGACTTACAACCCTGCAAGGTGGGTGCTGATGATATTGTTCAGCCATTTCACTTATGTCCTGTTCTTTGTGACCCCATTTGAGGATTTTTTAGTAAAGATATTGGCATGGTTTGCCATTTTTTCCCTCTAGCTCATTTTGTAGATGAGGAAATTGAAGCAGAATTAAATCATTTGCCCAAGGTCACACAGCAAGCAAGTATCTGAGGCAGGATTTGAATTCAGGTCTTCCTGACTCCAGGACCACAGTCCGATCTACTATGCAACCAGCAGCTTCTATAAATCCTGGGAAAGATAAGATAGGGTGACTACTCTCATGAAATTTATAGTCTAATAAGAAAAATCCCAATAATGACCCTTTCTATCTCTGATCATGAGTAAAATCCCATAATTTCTCTAATTTTTTTCTTTACAAAATGGAGATTGATTCTTGCTTTAATGGCTGCTGTGAGAAAAGTGCTTTAAGGCCCTGTATAAATGTGAACTATTATTAATATGTGAATGCAATCTCCATATTAGGTATTAGAGAAATGTGAGCAAATTGTTAGATGAGTATTTAAGGAGGATGCAAGTGGATTAAGCAGTGGATTGGGTTGGGCTTCTTGGAGGAAGTAACATTTGAGATGGGCTTTAAAAGAATTTCAAGGAACTGAACCAGCAAAGAGGGACAGGAATAATGACTTTCCTCTGTAGCTTTCCAAGTGGTATTCTTTTAACTAAAGAGGCCAAAAAATTTTGCCAGCTAATGGCCACTTCTCTGGTGATTGCCCTTCTATACTGAGCTAAGATGGGCCTCAAATCATAGATATACAGCCTGTTACTGGATTTCTCAGTAGAGCCTCCCTATCTTTTAGAAGTTGGATGAATTTGGGAAGCTACTGCTGGAAAACCCAGGATCCTTCTTCATACCACAGTGGGACACAAGAGGCAGACATCCAAAAGTTTTTGCCTTTACATTGTTTATTACTTAATTTCAATAAATGCTTGTTATTTATTATTTATAACTAAGAATGCATGAGCTTAATGCATGTTCTCTAGTGATTCAATTAAATTTCACAATATTTATTATGGGCTTTTATGAACCAAGGCTATACGGGAGGAAATACGAAAGATAAAACAATCCTTGTCCTTGCTGAGCGTACAATTTAAACTGCATAAGATTACATGTACACAAATTAATGTCATACAAATTAAAATATGGCAAATGCATAGTAAAAGTGTGAAGTGCTATAAAATCATAAGAAAGAACTGAAAATATGGGAAGGGGGGAGTAGGAATGAGTGAATGAATTAAATGAGAATTGTCTGGACCAATGTTTTGTTAATAAGAATTGAAATCAAAAGCCAACCTGGAAATCATCTCCAAGAAATGGCTGGTTCTGAGTGGGCCAGATGGCCAAGCATCATATTTGAATATAAAATCATGAGATTTCTATGAGTGTTCATTAGATGTTATAAGCCCTGACGATATCCAGATTTTAAAAAGGGAACTAGTACTAATAAAAAAAAAATGCCAGGGTTTCTGCTTTGAGCACTTCCCTAAGTTGCCTGACAATTAAACAATGAAAACCTCAGGAGAGCACCCTTCTCTTTCTACTTTGAATTACACTTATATGTGTATATGTTCTACTTTACCATCAACCCACACTCAAGTAGCTTATAGTCTCCAGGAGGGTAGAGCTGAGTGGTGGTGGAGTTGACACATTACAAGCATACATGTGACTGTGACACAGGGTACGGCAAAAAAGGTGTTTTGCACATAATTGGCATCTAATAAATGTCTGTTAAATTCAACAAACATTTATTAAACGTCCACTGTATGCTTTCAGGTACAGTTACAAAGACCAAAAGTAAAAAAAAAAAAAAAAAAAAAAAAAAAGCAAAAAACCCTAAAACATACAACACAGTCTCAGCTTTAAAGGAAGTAACTGAATTGAATTGAATTGAATTGAAGGAGTCAGAGGAGAGATCCAGATAAAGAAGCATAGGAAAATCTGATGGCTTCCTGCTTCGGGCATCATGGAAATATCAGAGCTGAGCCTTGAAGGAAGAGAAAAACAGATGGGCTTGAAACAAGGAAAATCATAAACGCAAAATGTCCAAAAAGAACTGATAATCCCCTTCTCATCTCCCCCCAAATCTTCTGTTTTTTTCTAAACCTCTCTCTATATTTCTGGGGAAAATACTATCCTTCTCGTCAACCAGCCCTTGTAGAGATCTTGGACTATTTCTTTCCCCCAACCCCTCACATCCACCCAACACATTAAATGTTCTATCTATCCATTTCTCTTTATTTACCATTTCATTCTTGAACCTCATTGTTTCTCACGTGGTCTATTGTGATAACCAGCCTTTACATTCTGCTCTATTCCATCTGTCCTCAATTCAGCTGTCAGATTGATATTCCTGAAATAAAAGTATGATGATGCCATTTTTCTCTTTGAGATGTTCCAGCAGGTCTTTTTTTAATCGGATGGATAAAATAAAACTTTGACTTTTAACCTTAATCGGATGGATAAAATAAAACCTTTGACTTTTAAAGGTCTTCAAAACCTGCCTCTTGTTTATCTTTCTAGAAATATTATACATTCTTTTTCTTCATGAATTCTAGGTTCAGTCTCACTGGCTTACTAGTTGGAGTAGTGTTTAGAACCTGATCTCAGAGTCAGAAAAACCTAAATTCAAATCTGACCTCAGCTGTAAAAATGGATATAATAATAGCACTTCATTTTGGGTTGTTTTGAGAATCAAATGAAGTAATATTTGTAAAAAGTACCTATTTCAGCAACTGATGCATAGGAACTATATAAATGTTTATTCCTTTCTCCTCTGCTGTTACTGTTGTTGGAACACAGAATTCTCTTATTTCCTTTGCACAGGGAAGATCCCATACCTGGAATGTATACTCTCTTTCCATCTCAATAATTCATTCATTGCAGATTCATTCTTTCTTGAGATGGAAAGTCACGTAGAGGCTATAGTATTAGAGCGATGACCTTGAAATCAGTTTCTTTGTTCATTTCTTTTAGTTGGGTCTGACTTCATGACTCACTCCATTGAGTTTTTCTTGGCAAAGATTTTGATTTGCCATTTCATTCTCTGGCTTATTGTACTCACGAGTGTAAGATGTTCAGAATCACGCCACTAGTAAGTGTCTGAAGCTATATTTGAATTCAGATCTTCTTGACTTTTGACTTGGACTCTCTACTATAACATCTAGCTGCTCTTTGTAATCAGAACAAGGCTCTTACGTACAATTGTGCTTTTAAGGAATTTATACAATACTCCTTGGTAGGAGAGACTTTAGATGGGACTCAGGACTGGAATTTGTCTCTGGAAGAAACAGAATATGAAAAAAGGAATCACATGTGTTTTGAATGTAGGCTGTATAAGATAGTAGAAAGTATGAAATTGAAAGTCAGAAGACAGGTTTACATGGAGACTATGTTGAGTTCCTTAATCTTCAATTTCCTTATATAAATATTGAGGGGGTTGGATTGATGCCCTCAGCATCCAACAAGTAATTCTATGATTCTGTGAAGAAGATGGGTTCAGCTCAGGAAATTCAGAAACCTAAGAGGGCATATATGGTGGAAGGTGTTTGAAGAGCAACAGGAAGAAGAGATATAGAGGTGTATCTCCACAGAATAGGTATGTTACAGATCAGCTAGAAAGAATAAATTAGAGAACATAGATACTCTAAGACATAACTGACAGAGGTAGGAATTGATATTTTTATTCTAGAGCCAATTTGGAATTATTTAAGAAATTAATTACATTTATTTATATTGTATTAGATTAATGATCAACACAGATCATATTAGATTAACATTAGCATTAGATTAATAATAAACATATACCTCCAAAGAAGCCAAAGACACAAAGGAAGGTCCCATTTATACGAATATATTTACAGTAGAACTTTTATGGAAAAGTTATGGAAAAGTTGTTGTTATTTTTCTTTTGTACAATTCTAATCTACTTGATCTAAATGTGCATTTTCCTAAATGCTGAGCTCAGTAATCTGCACATAGTAGGTTCTGGATGGATATAGGAGATGCTGCATAGATATTGTGGTACTTAGAGACAGATATAGTGAGACTCAAAGCCAAGTCTTCTGACTCATTATTGCTTTTTCTATTAGAATAGTCCATTATTCTCTGATTCCTTTTTGAGTATCCTTTCTAGGAGTTTAAACTTGGAAAAGAGGATTGGGGAAGATTAGATACTTAACTTCAAATATACCACAGAATTACAATTTGGGAATCAAAGTGGAATTCCCAAACCACATCTGGAAGAGAACTCCCTTCAAATAGAACATAGATAGCAAAAAATCACCCTGTCTCTGCTAAAAAGCCTGCAAAGATAGCCCTATTGCATTTTTGGGGAGTTTGAATTGTTTCAATATGTCTTCTTATCTCAAACCTAAATTTGTCCCTTGGCCTTTTTATACTTTGCTAATCATTCTATTGTCTGAATTAGGGCAGAGAGAACCAGTCTAATCCTTCTATGTGGCAGCCCTACAAATATTTAAAGAGGTTCTCTTCAGGTGATTGCAATTATATAACTTACTTATTTCCAAGGCCCTGTACTATTCCAGTCGTCATCATCCGTAAGCTGAGGAAGCTAGGTGGTTCAGTGGATAAGCATTGGGGCTGGAGTCTGGGAGACCTGAGTTCAGATTTAGTCTCTGACACTTACTGGCCTGGAATCTGGTCAAATGAAATAATATTTGTAAAGCACTAACAGGATGCCTGGCCCATAGTAGGTACTCTATAAATTTTTTTTTTTTCCTTTCCCATTCTAGTTGCCATCTTCAATAGAAGCTACAAGTTAATTGACATTTTTATAATGTGAACTGCAATTTGGAAAAGCTGTTAAAACTTATTCTATTTGGATCTAGAAGGCAGTAACAGGAACAATGGGGGAAGATGCAGGGGAGCAGATGTTGGCTTCTTGTGAGGAAAAGAACTTTTTCCCAATAGGAGCTGTCCAGAAGTCTTGTCTCAGGAGATAGTGAGCTCCCCAGTCCTGGAGTTCTTCAAGCAGAGACTGGATAACCATTTGGGATATAGGTGAATTGAGCAGTGGATGAACTAGAAGGCTTCTGAAGTTCCTTCCAACTATGTTTGTTAATCTATAATACTAGAATATCTTGAATTCCAGGATTAGCGTTCCTGCCTCTGGACTGCTGAATTTCTATTCCTATGCCCCACTTAAGACCCACTTTTTATTATTTATTTATGAAAAGGTTCAATTCATTCCAGAAGTTCTTTTAACACATTTTTCATCACTTTCTACCAGAGTCGAAAAGTAACTTCTTTTCCCCTACCTTTAAGTATGGTAATTGAAAATGGGAATTCAGTCTAGAAGCAGCAGCCATCGGAAAGCAGAATTGTTATTTAGCCCCTCAATGTGTTCCTATCAGGTCTTAGTCTTTCTTAAAGTGATTGGTGATGCTTTATGACTAATGAAAAGCCAGACAGGCAACCTATGATTAAAAAAAATCTTAAGCCATTAAGGTGCTTTTGAAACATTTCTGCCTTTCTGCATCCCAAGTACATTTCACAGAGTGGAGAGAATCAGTCAGACTTAGGTCAGAGTCCTAACTCTGCCATTAACTCTCAGTGTGACTTCAGGAAATAATAATACACTCTGCTTTGCTGTTTCATTTTTTTCCTTTATAAAAGGAGTTTAGAAATATATATTTATTTATTTAAGATCTCTCACTTCTATGTTCCTTCAAAATTGTTCAGTTATTTTTCAGTCAAATCCAACCCTTCATGGCACCATTTTGGAGTTTTCTTAGCAAAGATACTGAGTGGTTTGCCATTTCCTTCTCCAGCTCATTTTACTGATAAAGAAACTGAAGCAAAGATGGGTTAAGTGACTTGCCCAGGATGACATGCATAATAAATGTCTGATTCCAGAGTTGAACTCAGGAAAATGGGTCTTCAGGCCTGGTGTTCTATCCATAGAGCCATCTAGTTGTCCTACATGTTTAAAAGTCTTCAGTCTCTAAAGTTCTATGCTTTATTGTCCCTTCCAGCAGTGTTGCCCCATGATTCTTTACTGGGCTTATACACCCTCCTGTACAGCTTTAGAAGGCCACTTCTCTCCATGAAAAGTTACATGGCAAGTCCTAGGTATCCCTCTCAGATGGCTTTAAGGAAGTTTGTACAAGCTTCCCACCCAAAGATTGAAGGAAGGTTTTCTCATTTCCTTCCACAAGGAAGCAGGAATAAAAACCAGTCTTTGTGCAAGAGATCAGTCAGTAAACTTGATGACTTATTTCAAGAGTCAGAACAAGAAGCTCTGGCTTTCTAGTAAACATCAGAGATGCAGGATTTCCAGGGTTTAAGCTTATGGGTTTTGAAATTTAGGAGATTGATACTAGTGAAGAAATCTCTCATTCTCCCCTTTTCTCTTCTATTTAGGGAGCAGCTCTTTTCCCCCTGAGACTCTTCCCAGCACCCTCAGGTTGGTACAATGTGGATGCATGTTTGTATAGGAGAGTTTTTGTATTATCTCCATTGGAAGCTATGCTAAGGAACTCACTTTTAAACTTGAGCTATCTTTGCAGAAAAATTAAATTCAAAACTCAGAATCACTAATTTTACTTTATACACCTGAACTTGAAATTTAACCAGTTTGATTTAACTAAAAAAGGACTCCAGGTGTGGAGCAGAAAGACCGAGGATGGGAGTGAGATGGATGACATATAGAGATGGAATGGTGTAGTGGTAAATCCAATGAATTGGGAGCCAGAAAACCTGCATGCTATTGACAAGGCTGGGTGACTTTGAAGGAATTCTTTCACCTTCATTCACCTGTAGGTTTCTTTTCTTTCCTTTTTTTTTTTTTTTTGCCAGCAAAAAATGTGGATGATGGCAAAGTTTCTAATTTTGAGATCCTAGGATTCATTAAGTCTATGGTTATTCTTTCTTTAAAATTGTTTCTTTTAGTTTTAACTTCATAATTTCCCCCTCATTTTTGATTATTCTTTCTAAAAGCATTTCAGTGCCTACTGTGTGCCAAGCACTGTATACTAAGTACAATCTAGTGCTTACAGAACTATAATTCCATGACCATGTGACTGATTCTAAGATTCTTTGACTTTAATGCAGTTATAGTTCCCTGATTCTAAATTTTTATTATTATGATTCTAAGATCTCCACCTTTATTCTAAGGTTCTAGCTAGGATCTTAGAATTCTATGACTTTTAAAATGCTATGATATTATGGTTCTGTGATTCTAAGATCTTAAGATATGATGATTCCAAGATTCTTTGACTACAATTACAAGATTTTAGAGTTCTGTGATTTTAAGATTCTATGATTTTGTGATTCTATGACACTGTGGCTCTAAGGCTCGGTGTAGCTTTAACACTCACTCCACATTTTCCCTTTTCCATTCACAGAATATGGAAGAGATTGTGGATAATTAGTGTTTACCACTTTTGAATTTAAAGATTTTTAAAAAGTCTTTCATTCTGTTAGTGTTGGGACACTATATATCTTCCATTTTAAGTGTGACTGCTTAAAAAGAAGAAAACTCAAGATTTGGTGACATGCGTTCAAGATTCATATTGATTTGTCAGGAAGAATGCAATAATCTGATATGGCAGGACAGTGTGATAGAACTCTGCAATCAGGAAAGCTGGGCTCCAGTAGTAGTTGACCCTATATCACCAAGTGACTGTAGGAGTCTGAAAATCCCTCTGGTTCTTTCTTTTTTTGAGAGATTGGTTAACCTTCTGTGATAGGTTTTTTCTCCTCTATGTCCCTTCTCTGGAAGCTCCATTTTTGGAAACTTCCATGTCTCCTAACCCCCGGCTATTTGGAGCCTCTTTGCCTGGGACATCAGGGGTGGGAAACCAATCAGAGAAATCTGAGCATTATCTCAACTCTGCCTATAAAACACATGAGAAAGCATCATGCTGCAGTGGAAAGAGCAGTAGAAGGACCTGGGGGTTGAATCCTGTCTCTGCTATAAATTCTATATTCATCAAGTCTTAAGTTTTCTGTTTCCTCATCTGTAAAATCAGCTCTTCCAGCTCTGAATATAGGATTCTATGATCTATGATCATGAGCTGCCCTAGCATGAGGGACAACCCAGTACCCACATCACACTAAAGAAAGTGATGAAAACCTAGTATAACCTGAGTACTGGATCCACATGGATGCTCATTCTCCTTTCTTTCCAAATAACTTGAGTTAAAACTTTCCTTAAGAAAGAAATTTCTCCCCATTAGAGTGTGAGCTCCTTGAGAATAGGGATTTTTATTTTTTAGGACTTGGAATAGTACCTTGAATTTAGTAATCTTCATTCATACATTCCTCTTCTTGCCTTAGCTTCAAGAACACTTTATGCACCTTCCCCCATTATCTAAAGTTGCGATATAGCTAGTCTCTCTGGAAATCTCATTGTATCGTTGTCCTACAGAGAAATATGATCCTGATGGTTCTTTGTTCCATCTTCCTTTTCCTTCTTCTCATATCCCCTCCTCATCACTCAGTGATTCAAATTAGGTACCTTCTTTGTGTGAGATAAAATGTGTTTACCATGAAGCTTTATTGCTTATAGCATCATTGACTCAGACCATCTAGTCTGTGGAAGTCTCTAAGACCTCTCAAAATCAAGTGAAATAGTGTGAGGATAATAAAATTGGATTCCTTCCTCAGAACTTTGGGTTCTTCATTTATAAACTAGATATAATGTTATTTACAGTGTCTGCCTTAGAGAGCTGTGAGGATCTTAAGAATTATAAGATTTTAAGGAAATCAGCTATCTACTGCTGCCTATTCCAGGAATACCCTATATAATATCCTTGATTAATGGTCTTCTACTTGGAGACTTCCTGGATTGGAAATTTACCATGAAGCAGTCCATTTCATTTTTAATTGCTTTAATCAATAAATCAAGAAACATTTATTACACATTTGGTGTGTACAAGATCTTCTGCTCAACCACTAAGAAAATACAATTTATGGGTCTGTTGCTTGTGAAGGTTAAATAGCATAAATGCTAATTATCAGAGAATTTTTATTTATATCAAGCCAGAATCTTCTTTACTGTTGATGTCTATCCATTATTTCTAGTTCTGACCTCTGGGGTCAAGCAGAACATGGCAACCCTTCAGATACTTGGAGAGAATTATCATCTTTTCATCTCCTGTCTTCTGTTCTCTAAAAAATCTATAAAATGAGATAATGTCTGAACCCTTTTTGTAACCATAGAAGTATGACACAAGTATAGACTATCACCATTATTATTAATATTACATGGAATTTAGTATTAAATCTCTCAACAGCATTTGACAGTCTTGAAGCCCTCTCCTCCTGAATAGTCTCTCCTATCTGGGTCTGCATGCTATTCCTTCCTCTTGGTTTTTCCTCTATCTGATTCTTCAGATTCTTTTGCTTAATCATCATCCATGTCACTATGTTCCAAGGCTCTTTTTTTTCTGGGATCACGTCACTTCTTGTCTATATTTTTCCTTGGTGACTACATCAGCTCCTTTGGATTTAATGATTATTTTTGTTGATGATCAGTTTAGTCAGAAAATGTGTTGGATGTTTTGAACCAGATGTCCTATAAGCATCACAAATTCAACATGTCAAAAACAGAACACACTTTTTCCTCCCAAAATGCTTAATGTGGAGCCCACCCTCATTTTTCTAGTCCCTCTACTTTAGTGTCATCCTTTACTCCTCGCTCTAATTTCTACTCTACCCCCAATATTCAGTCATTTGTGAAATCATGTTGTTTCTCCCTCCACAACATCCCTTGCATGTGTCTCTTTCTTTCCATTTACACAGCCCAACATCCTCATTAAGGACTTACCACTTCTCACCTGAACTACTCTAATAGGCTTCTAATTGGTTTTCATGCTTCATGTAACTCCCCATTCCAACCCAACCTCCACACAACCTCCACAGGTATGGCCATGTCACCTCCCCTACTCAGCGAACTCCAGTGGCTCACTATTTTGTATAATCCCCTTCAATCACTCTGTAGTCCAAAATGAACTTCATGCTGTTTCTCACACATGACACTCCATCTGCTGTCCCCATGGCTGTGAATTACTGTCTCCTAGATGTAGAAAATACTCGACCCTTGAGTCAAGGCTCAAGTTTGTGTAAAAAGACTTTCTTGATTCCATCACAACTGCCATCTGGTGCCTCCTCCTTCAAAGGTTCCTTTTATGGATTTATTGTGTATATATTAGCTATACATGTATATGCATATTAACATTTATATGTTTATATAAATCTATAATTATATAAATATAATACTCATATATGGATGACAAATTAAACACAGACATATATATATATATATACACTTATAAGAAATATAGTCATAAGCACCATATTTATAATTACATATACTTATAAGATACTTATAAATATTGATGATTATATATTGATGATATGGGTATAGTCATATTTTCTTCATGTCTAAAATAAAAAAAATTGACTTTTAGCTCTAAAATATTGCTCCTGAGATTCCTGTTTTGAATCCCAAGTAGTGGCGAGATAGGAAAGCTAAACAAGCCCACTCAGAAGTCCCATAGGTAATAAGATCACCTAAAGGCCAGTAGCTCAAGCAAACTGCCACATATTAGTGGGTAAAAATTGAACACAAGAAAAACAAATGAGCATTTTAGTATTCTGTGGATTTCCTTTTCATTTTGTCAAGTGATGATGGATCCCAATACAATGGATATCATTAATCACATTATGAATGCAGGCTATGTGATGATCAATTTAGTGCTTAGATTCAATTTAATATAATCAGCTCTCAGATCATAAATAGCTTCTTTTTTATTGAATAATATAGAGAGACAGGGATGAGGAGCATTCCCACCTGGTAAAGTGGGAAAGGGAATCCTATATTTCTTTCACATGCAGTATGGTTTGGAGTCAGGAGTCAGGGAGACCAGAGCTTTTGCATTTTAACTTGATATTGACTTTATTTGCATTGAAACCATGGCAACCAATTCCCATCTCTAGGCTTCATTCAGTGTCGTCTATAAAATGAGGGGCTTGGAGTAGATCTCTAAAGCAACCTCGCGTTCCAACATCTGATTCTATTTGATTCAACATTCTATTTTCCAAAGTGCTTTTTAGTTCTAACATTCTATGTCTTCTGTATTCTTATATTCTTATTATAGAATATATATATTCTATGTCTTCCAGCTCTGACATTCTCAATATAACATCCTGTACAACAAACTCTTTGATTGATTCTTTGTATTTTTTAATCTCTAATCATTAGCATAGTGTTTAGTACATAGTAGGTATTTTATAATTGCTTGATTTGTTATGCTTGTTCTAGTTTGAAAATCCTCTGAGTATTAAAGTCTGGCTTTAGGTCTTGAATGTCTGGAATTGAGTCTGCACTGTCTGAAAAAAGAGAGAGAAAGCTAGTGTATGAGTGATGGAGATTGCTCATCTCTTACAATGCTCTTGGCAGGAGGGAAGAATCTTATTAGACAGTCATCTGTATGTAAGCTGAGGAACTATGAGGTTCTTGGGGAGATTAGGAATGCAAAATCAATCAGAAGAGAAGCCTGGGGCTTGCTCTTCTGTCTTCCCAATTTGCTAATCCCATTAGAAAGGGGCTGTTTGGAAATAACAAGATGTCCTTTCTTCCAGCACTTTTTTTTTTAACTGTGAATTTCAGTGAATTTTTAATGCATGAAAATATTTATTTGCCTTTGGGGGTGTAATGGGCCTGGACTCCTCCAAAGACAAAATTAGTGTGGTGTAGTTAGGGAGACATCAAACGGGCGCCCAATGGTGGGCACAGTGCTTCGTTCACTACTTAATGAATGCTTGTTGAATTGAATTAATAACAAAAATTACCACAGCTCCTATTTCTATTCTGCTTTGCCATTTAAAAAACACTTTCCTCCCAACAGCCCAGTGAAGTGGGTAATGCATGCATAATTATCTAGCCTTGTTTTAAGGACACACAGATAAAGGGAGTGAATTGAATCAGACCTCATTTCTAGTCTTAACTCTACCATTAATTTGCTGTGTGATACTGGGAAAATTATTTTATGTGGCTAGAGTGGAGAGGGGAAATTCACTTGTCCAAGAATGTTGGATGCCATATCATTTAAGGATAAGGTAGTTGGATCTATGAATGTTTAGTCTGGTACAGAATAAATTTAGGAAGGAATGATAGGGGTCTGTAAAAACTGGAAGGACTGTTATATTGAAAAGAGACTTGTTTGATTTGGCCTTGGAATGTATAAGTAGGAATAAAACAGAAAAGTTATAGAAGGCTGGTTTTAGCTTGAAAAAGGAAAAAAACTTCCTAACAATTAGATCTGTCCAGCCATAAAATGAGTTTCTTGTAGGTACTGACTTCCCCATCATTGCCAATTTGTAAGGAAAGGCTGAATGATTTTTTTCCAAGGGCATTGGATAAAATCAGGAAATCTAACTTTAAGTCCTAGCTCTAACAATTACTGTTATGCCACAGTTCTCTTTAACTGTCCTGACTCAGTTTCCTTGTACAAGTTTCCCTTGTCTTAGTCTTCCTAATTATTCCCCTAAGCTGTAAATCTCCCTCTGGCCCATGAAGGCTGGGGACCAATTAGTCTAGCAAGATAAGCAAGAGAGTAGACTTCCTGATTATCTTCTGTCCTTGAGAATTTACAACATCCCTCTAAAATATTCCAAGATAGTTCACTAACATCTTTATCTCTGGGTATTCAGACGTCCTGTCTCTGGGTTCCTTTTTGATTTCCAGCTGGGCTTCCCCCCCCCCCCCCCCCCCCCCCCCCCTGCTCTTTTTCCCTCTTCTTTGTCTCTAAAAGGTATATAAAGGTTAGAGATTCTCCATTCATTGCTGGAGAATGGCGGCTGGCTGTGGATGCTGAACACTGGATTCTTTGAGATGATAGTCTCCTCCAGACCTGGGACCAACATGAATTCCTTGGTCCCAGTATATCTTTATCTCTGTCTGACTGGATAATTTGAGATGAGAGTCCTGTCCAGTCAATCTTACTCTCCCATTAATAAAATATTAAAAACTCTCTAATCTCTCTCCTGCCTCAGTTTCTCTGGCATTACATTTCTAGTTGTGAGACATGTCCCTTGACCATCAGCTTCTTCATCTATAAAATGAAAATGATAGTGATACTTGAACTATTTGCTTTGTGGGGTTATTATGAGGAAATTGTTTTGTAAAATTTAATATATTGTATCATTGTTTTTTGAAGTAATTTAAAGAGGATTTATGCTTCAGGTATTTGTTATTCTAGGCTGTGGTGTCAAATGCAAAGAAGGGGGCTATTAAACCATATATAAACATCCCTACAGGACCTATACTGACTTAGAAAACCACATATTGACATTAACTATGTTCTATTTTTTAAAGTTTATTTTTATTTATTTTCTTAAATGTTTTTCAATTATCTTAATCAGGTTGTTCCAACAGTAAAAGTGTTGCAGGGACATATTTCACATGTGTATAATTTCTGAAAGGTCCTTGCAGATCTGAGATTCTAAGATTATATGAGCCCCATTCATTAAATGCTTACTGTGTGTCAGGCACTTGCTAGGTGCTGGGGATACAAATTCAAAAGCAAAACAATCTCTGTCCTTAAAGAGCTTATGATCTAGCCTGGTGAAATAGATTCAAAATATATAATTTTGGGAGGAAGGAACTAACAGGAAATGACTCACACAGAGCAGTGGTTCTCAAACTTTTGTTCTTGGTATCTTTAGTATATTAAAATTACTGAATATCTGTCCAAAGAGTTTTTGTTTGTATGGGTTATATTGATAGATATTTACTTTATTAGAAATGAAAACTAAATTTGAATTTGTAGACCCTTTGAAAGAGTTTCAGAGACTTTCAGGATTCTCTGGGCCACCCTTTGAGAACCACTGATGTAGAGGGTGGTTCCTGATATGATAGTTAAATGAAACTAGAGTTTCTAAGAGGCTGAGGTTAGAAGGAAGTACATTCCAGGCAAGGGATATTAATACAAAGATATAGGGACGAGTGATGGAATTCCATTTGTGAAGAACTGTAAGGAAGCCAATTTGGCTCTGCATTCATTTCTAGGAGTCAGCACAGATTGCCTGCAAATACATAATAGCAAACTATACTTATCTCCTTTTTTTTTTTTTTTTTGGAAATAAAAGAAATGTCCCAGATCCCTTGTAATGAATGAATATAAGAATCTTCCTAGTAAACATGAGGAGAGAGGGGGACCTCTCAATAGGAAGATTTTGATTTTATGAAGTGATTTTATGATCAATAAGCCCTACAAGGAGGGAGAGCATAAATAAAAGATAAAAAGAAAGGAGAGACAAGTATCACAAAATCATAAAATTTCCAAATTGGAAAGGACTTTCTCGGTTGTCCAGACCAACTTATACTCAAACTGGCTGCTTTAGGAATCCCTAGTACGACCAATTCAAGAAGAGGAACAAGCAATGGTGAATACTGTCAGTTCAGTTTCAATCTTACATTATTTACATTCATTGTGTTATCTTAGGCTGTGGCTATGCTGGAAGGATCACTTGGAGTACCTAAAACTTTTGCCTTCAATGAGACAATGGTTCCCATTGAGCAAAGTGCCTATCGCCATTTTTTTTGTATTAATAATGATCAAGATCCTTTTTATATCTTTCCTTCCGTTAGCACACTTACAACTGTGTCTCCTTTAGCATGGATCTTCTCTATATGAATTTGATCTAGTCCAGTGTTTTTCCATCTTTGCTCTCTTTTGTGACATTTCTGTCTCCTATATAAACATATCTGGGACTGTGATGTCTCTTTTGGCAAAAATATGTCATGGTAATCTTTGTAAGTGTTTTTGTTTTCCTCATTCTGTTCAATACTCTTAAATGTTCTTGAGATGACTTGAGTTGCTTTCTACAAACTGGTTTTTATCTTGAACAGCTTCCCCCCCCCCCCCCCCGATAGCATTTTATTTTATTTCCAATTTCACATGAAGATAGTTTTCAACATTCACTTTTATGAGATTTTGAGTTCCAAATTTTTCTCCCTCCTTCTTTCCACCCCCCTTCCCAAGACTGAAAGTGCCTGAGATAGCTTATACATGTAAAATCATATTAATCATATTTCAACATGTCATGTGAAAAAAGAAGCAGAACAAAAGGGAAAAACCATGAGAAAGAAACAGATAATGTGAAAATAGTATGCGTTGATCTGCATTCAGACTCCATAGTTCTTTCTATGGATATATGGATAGAATTTTCCATCACGAATCTTTTGAAATTGTCTTTGATCATTGATTATTTGAGAAGAACTAAGTTTGTTAAAGTTGATCGATGGACAGTTTTGCTGTTATTGTATATGTAATGTTTTCTCAGTTCTGTTCACTTCTCTTAGCACCAGGTAAATCTTTCTAGTTTTCTCTGAAATTTGCCTGATCTTTATTTCTTACAGCACAATAGTATTCCATTATATTCAGATACTACAACTTGTTCAGCCATTATCCAACTGATGGGCTTCCCCTCAATTTCCAGTTTTTTGCCATCACCAAAAGAGCTGCTATAAACATTTTTGTACATATGGGTCCTTTTCCCTTTTTATTATCTCTTTGAGATATAGATTCAAAAGTGATACTGCTGGATCAAAGGACATGCACAATTTTGTAGCCCTTTGGGCACAGTTCCAAATGCTTTCCAGGTCAGTTCACAACTCCACCAGCAATGTATAAGTGTTCCAGTTTTCCTCACATCTTCCCCAACTTTTATCATTTTCCTTTTTTGTCATATTAGACAATCTTATAGGTGTGAGATAGTGCCTCAGAGTTGTTTTAATTTGCATTTCTTTAATCAATAGTTGCACAGCTTCTTAACATTTTAGGAAGAGGAGACAGATTTCAAAGACAGAAATGACAATCTGGTAATTGATTGTATAATAACTAATACTAATAGTAAATATTTATATATGGTACTTATAAAGTATGATATATACATATGCATACATGTATGTGTATATATTTATCTTACTTAATCCTCACAACAAGAAGATGTTGAGGGAAGTGTCAAAGAGAATCCCAAGTTTCTAATCACAGATGACAATTAAATTTAGAAATGGTAAAGTCTAGAGGGACAAATGCAAAAAATACAGGAAAACCAAAAAGGGAGAAAATAATTAACACAGTTTTGAGACTTTCTGAGCAGTTGGAGATGGGGACTTGCAACTAAAAGTTTCTTTTTTTTTGAAATAAAAGAAATGTCCCAGATCCCTTGTAATGAATGAATATAAGAATCTTCCTAGTAAACATGAGGAGAGAGGGGGACCTCTCAATAGGAAGATTTTGATTTTGATTTTGATCACTAAAACTAGTGATAAAGATTTTGGATACACACATGAACATACACACATATATTTGATAGGAAAGAGTGTAGAGAGTGATGTTGGAAAACACAATAAGAAGTTGGGTCAAGTATGAGGAATGAAAAAATACAGAGAAAGAACAATTGGAAATAGTTTTAAATATAAAGGGATGGTTCATAATGTGAAATGTAATACAGGGGTCACAGAAAATGAGGACTAGGAAAAATGTCTTTGGATTTGGCATTTAGGAAGTTATTAATGAATAACTTTTGAGGATATCGTTTTAGAACAGTGATGGACTGGAGACATATTTGCAAGGGACTGAGGAGGAAGTGGAAATATTGGGTACATAACTGTTTAAGACTTCTCCCTCCCTCTCCCTTCCCTTTCTTCCTTTCTCCTCCCTCCTTTTCTTTCTTTCTTTTTATAATTTTTAGCCATCCCAGAGTGATATAGTATTCCTTAGCCTAGTAATCAGAGTATCTGGTTTCTAGTATTGCCTCTGGCTTTTAACTCATGGAATGAATTTAGGCAAGTCACTTTATCTCTGTGGCTCTCCAATGAGGGAATAAAGGCCATCCCTTCTAGATCTCATAATAATTTGATTCTTTAGAGAGCTTCTACAAAATTTTACAAAGCACTTTTCTTCCCACAAACCTGTATGGTAAGTATTATTATCTTCATTTTACAGATTAGAAAGCTGAAGTTCAGAGAGATTAAGTGATTTGCCCATGATCACATAGCTAGAAAGAGCTGAACCCCTTCTACAGCTCCAACAAGTGCACTTACTCATCCAGTCTTTGCTTGAAGACTTCAAGGGAGAGGAAACTCACTGCCTCCTAAGGGATCCACTTAACCAGACTGGTCCTTGGATGATAGACACAATCTTCTGCCTTTGTTGAACAAATGCAAAAAAGACAGAAAGCCTTTCTGGAAGCCTAGCACCTGTTTAGCTTCTGCCTTGCTGATATAGCCTTCTAGGCTTGTCTCTGGAGGAGTCACTGGGGGCTGGGCCAGCTTTCTGCAGACTGTGGTTTCCCCTGGTGTTCAGAAGGTGAATTCTTATGTTTCTCCTGCTGTACTAATAGGACAGCTAAGTTATTCCTTGAATCCTGGCCTGGTCTGCCATTTCCTCCTGCTGCCTGATGAGAAGTGAGTAAGTGGCCTCGAGCTTGGCCCTCAGCGTAGTTTCCATGGCTCTCATTCCTGGCAAAGCCTCAATCTTAGTTTCCCCAGTGTGTCTGCCTGAGACTGGCATTTTCTTTTTTAGTAATTGATCCCATGTACTACAAATGCTGAAGGATTTACTGAAATCCTTTACCAGCCCTTGGTGCTTTGACTGGGATTGAGAGAGATAAACCTGAACCTTGCTTGGAAAATAAGGATATTATTTGAACTAGATGTCAAAGAGTAAAAAAACACACCATTTTTTGTACAATAAATATCACAGAAGTACCAAACCTGAACTGTTCATATATGCTTCTAAGGTCTTTTATCCTAGCCTCCCCCCAAATAAACATACATATACACATACACATATAACTTCTTATTCTCTTGTTTCTGCTATAAAGAAGTAAATCATGGGCCCTACGTTCAGGAGAATTATCAGCATGTATATATCTATATCTATATCTGTATATATATATAAATATACATATACATGCTATATATATGCATATATATGTAAGTAAATATATATAGTCCAAGAGAATTATAAGTATGTATACATACATATATATACTCTCTCTCACACACATATATACATAAATATACATATATCTTAATGGAGAGATGGATGGTAACTATAAACTATTCTTATCAGGTTACCAGTGATGACTTGCATTTTGAAAGTATTGTAAATTAAAGATTGCAAGCTCAAAGTAGCTTAGATGCCATTTAGCATAATTAATTTTGGGTACAATTTAGTGTTCAAATGAAGAGAATGAGGGTGGGGGACAGGGGAAGTGACTTGCTTAGAGGTATTCTTAGATGGTAGGATTTTAACCAAATCTCAGCTGATTCCATATTCAACAAATCATGCTGTTCTTTTCAATGAGGATGTATAGAAAGCTTGCATGAAGATTTCATATAGCTGGGCTTTCATCTAAGATAACCATTTTGAATCACAGGCTTTAGAGCTGGCAAAAACTTTGGAGAGCATTTAGTTCAAGTCCGGCATTTTACAGATGAATAAATAACTGAGGTTGAGAGTCTCCTCAGGGAAACAAAACATTATGTCATTAAGTGCTAAGTTGTGCAGGCCAGGCTCTCAGAAAGCTTTAACCATTTGACAGGGGATCATATTTCTTAAACACTTCAACTTGGTCCTAGTTCAGAGTCATATCAGGTTGCTGAAATCAAAATGAAAACTCTCAAATAGTTTTCCTCCTCAGTCCCAAACCTACTATAATCTCAGGCTCAAAAATTTCATTCAATATTGAACAAAGCAGTTGCCTTATTCATTGGTTTGTAAATCGGTTTTATAGTTGCCTTGTTCATTGGTGTGTATACCAGCTTTATAGTTGCCTTGTTCATTGGTTTGTTGTAGACCGGTTTTGTAGTTGCCTTGTTTGTTGGTTTCTAGACTGGTTTTAGTTGCCTTGTTCATTGGTTTGTAGACCAGTTTTGTAGTTGCCTTATTTGATGATTTGTAGACTGATTTCGTAGTTGTCTTGTTTGTTAGTTTGTAGATTGGTTTTATAGTTGCCTTATTTATTGGTTTGTAGACCAGTTTTGAATTGCCTTATTTATTGATTTGTAGACCAGCTTTGTAGTTGCCTTGTTTGTTGGTTTGCAGACCAGCTGTGTAATTTCCTTGTTCATTGATTTATAGATCAGCTTTGTAGTTGCTTTGTTCATTGGTTTGTAGACTAGCTTTGTAGTTGCCTTGTTCGTTGGTTTGTAGACTGGTTTTGTAGTTGCCTTGTTTGTTGGTTTGTAGACTGGTTTTGTAGTTGCCTTGTTTGTTGGTTTGTAGACTGGTTTTGTAGTTGCCTTGTTTGTTGGTTTGTAGACTGGTTTTGTAGTTGCCTTGTTTGTTGGTTTGTAGACTAGCTTTGTAGTTGCCTTGTTTGTTGGTTTGTAGACCAGCTGTGTAGTTGCTTTGTTCATTGATTTATAGATCAGCTTTGTAGTTGCCTTGTTCATTGGTTTGTAGACTAGTTTTGTAGTTGCCTTGTTCATTGGTTTGTAGACTAGCTTTGTAGTTGCCTTGTTTGTTGGTTTGTAGACTGGTTTTGTAAACTTTCAATGAATTTTACGTTCAAGTAAGAGGATAAGAATCAAACAGAGAAATCACAATATAGCAATATGTGATGCTATGTCAAGTACAAGTATGGCACTGGATAGAGTGCCAAATCTGAGGTCAGGAAGTCCTGGGTTCAAATTCAGCCTGTGTGAACCTGGGTAAGTCACTTAATTCTGTTTATCTCAATTTCCTCATATGTAAAATGAACTGGAGAAAGAAGTAGCAAACCACTCCAATATCTTTGCCAAGAAAAGCCTAAATGGGGTCATGAAGATGGACACAATTTGGAAAAATAAGTACAACAGTAACATTTGTTGTATTGGATGAGCTCAATCAGTCCCAAGAATTAGGAGAGTTTGGGGTTCTGGGTCCTAAAATGTTATTCTTCCTTATCTATATCAATCCTAAAACTTGGTTCACTAGACAAAGCAACAGCTCTCATTTTTGGGATGATTGGTAGCAGAGATGGACTTTAAATCTGGCTCACCTGGCTCCAACCCATTTCACCACTGTACTTCTCCATACAAACAAAGGGAAAACTTCAATTTTTATAGGCAAAGCAAAGTGAAGGTGAGAGTTAATATCCATTGGAAACATGAATTTGGGTGAGAAGGAGAGTCATAGGGATCACACAGTAGACTCTCAGAAATATCCGATCTTTACTATTAGAGCTTTTATTAACTTTGATGGAGAAAGAGGCTGACTCTGATTCCAGTTCGAGGTCTATATAACATATCAGTTACTTAGCTGGACATCAGGGGAAGAAAAGAGATGGTAGATAATGAGATCCTTTCCCAACATGGGACCAAGGAAGGCATGAGTTTGGAATACTATCCAAAGTTAACATTTTTTGTTCCTTTCTATTGGGAGTGCTGTCTCACTCTAATATTGCTCTACTGTGTTAAGAGGCTCACAAATGAATCGAACTGGGGACCTGAATAATAGAGTTAGAAAAATAAGGGCAGGGGAGGACCTGGATCAAGGGAGAAACTGCTGTAATTAAATAACAGCAAGTTAAGGGGCGGGAGACAGAACTTAATTGACAGACATTTAATAGGGACTGGTTCTTTGTCTGCCACAGGATCTTCTTGCTTTGTGATCAGTGTTTTTTTTTTTTTTTTTAAATGCTCTGTCTTAGATTGAGAAAAGAAAAAAACAAGTATTAAAGTAGAATAAATTCCTTTGAAATATTCTAGTAATTGAACATTCAGATTTTTGCTTAAATTAATAGAATATCAGAGGAGGACAGGTTCTTAGGCCACAGAGCCCAAAGGACCTCAGAACATAAAACAAAATTTTCTGTGGTAGAAGGAACCATAGGACAAAAAATATTAGTGTTTTTAAAAAAATAATTAATTAATTGTTAAAGTAATGGAATCTAAAATGGAAGAGCTTAATGGAACCTTATTATTATTACTTTACACAAAACCCTACCTTTTTCTAATAAGTAACCAAGTAACATCAGCAGAGATGAGTGATTTTCACATTCAGCAAATACATTCAACACCAAAATTCTATCATAAAGAATTTAATCTTTCTTTGTCAATTCAGAAAGCATTAGCAGAGTGTCAGAGCCATCATCAAGAGCCTCAGTAATTGGAGAGGCTGGTGAAAATACCAAATGTAGGTATCTGAGGGTGGTTGGGACTGAGGAGCCCAAGATTTCAGAAGTCTTTTTACTCTACCCTGCTATTGCCTCTTAGGCTAGGAAAAAGGTCATTGGGATACATACATGTGTGTGTGTATTATATATATATTAAATACACACATGATATATACATATACACATATATGTACTATATATAATATGGATGTGTATATGTACATGCATATGTGTATGCGCACATGTGCATACATACATATAGACCCTCCATGGAATCAAGTAGTTTTTTTGGTAGGAATTGTTTGAACTGTCATGATCCATCAAATTTATGATCCATCCTCTCACAATTTATAATGGCTATTGAGAGGAACCTATGCCCGATACAGAACATATTTTAAAAGCAGCACTTTTAGTCTGGCAGACTCATCCTGAATGAGATGATGTATATGACAAAGCTTTGTGATCTTAGGACAAAAAGTGCTCCATAAATTCCCAATCTTAAGACCCAAAATGAGTGCTTCTTCAAACTAATCACATAGAAGTTTTAGGAAGGATGTGCTGGCCAAGTAGATTGGGTGATAATAGATAGTTCTACCTCCCAGGGCTGGACTGTGGACCTAGTGAGATAATAATTATATTATTATTATAAGTGTAAACTATTGTTATTATTATTAATATCATTTTAAGAAATGCATTTTTATCATATTAGGCAATTTTATCATATTCTATATGAGAGGTACCTCCATAAAGTCTTCTAAAGCAAGACTTTTTAAACTTTTTCTACTCACCTTTTTTTTGTCTGAGAAATTTGTATGTGATTCCAGGCATATGGAGAATATAACATAGTTATACAAATAATTTACTGATAATAAACCATAATTTCACGCCCCCCCGCCCCCATATTCAGTTACAAGACCCCAGAAGGGGCTAAGAAACAGTTTAAGAAACCTCTTTATGTCATGGAGGTGATGCTGGATTCTGGTTCATCCTTCATTTAGTAAACATTTATTACTTTTTTTTTAGATTAAAACTTTTTATTTTGCAAAACCTGATTTTTCAGAGTTATATTTCAAGAAACCATAAATTAAAACTATATAAGATAAAAGAATTAATTGTCCCAATTTTTTAAAATGATAGAATAAACAAATAGGGAAGAAAAAACCAAGCTGCCAAACCCTAAGATATCTTGCAAAGTAATAAGTGATCAAAATTTATATTCTTTTGAAAAGAGCACACACATGTAAAGGTATGACTCTTCATGTGGTCTGAGAGAAAGGAGAAGGGAGAGGAAGAAGAAGAGAAAAAGGGAAGGAAGGAGGGAAGACTGAGTTCTAGAAATATAAATCAAAACCAAAATAGTTCCTGGTGTCAAAAGACTTTCTGGATTGTAAACTCCTTGTGGGCTGGGACTATCTTGCTTCTTTTTGTATCCTCAGCACTTAGGACAGTGTCTGGCAAATAGCAGATGCTTAATAAATATTGATTGATAGATTCAAGGCACTTAGACATTATAGGGACCAGGAAAGGGGGAAAGAGGATATAATAGATAACTAAGTAAGCAAAAACAAAATAATTTGAGGAGACATTATTTAACAACTGAATCAGGACAGATTTCACACATAGAAGGTAGGTCATGACCTGGGACTGAAAAGAAGCAAAATGGTGGTACGAGGCAGAGTGAAGGCATTTGAATTTTTGCATCAATATTCATTAGGGAAAGTGGTCTATAATTTTCTTTCTCTGTTTTGACCCTACCTGGTTTAGATATAAGCATCATATCTGTGTCATAAAAGGAATTTGGTAGGACTCCTTTGCCTATTTTTTCCAAATGCAAATTCACATGTAAATCCATCTGGCCTTGGAGATTTTTTCTTAGGGAATTGATTAATAGGGAATTTATTTTTCAGAGGGCTTTGAAGTCCAAATTGAAGAGTTTGCATTTTATTCTCAGAGAGCCACAGAAGATTCAAGTGCAGATCTCAAGGGAGATTATTTTGGTTTGGAGATGAGAGAGACTGGAAGTAGGAATACTAATTCAGGAAGCTATTGTAATAGTCCTATAGGTATCCAAAATAGCCCCATTTATCTTCCTTCCTTGATCTGTCCCTTGTCTTTGCTTTCTAACTTCTATTGAGTATACCAGCATCCTTTCAGTCACCTAAGTTCTAAATTTAGGAATCATTCTTGACTTTTCCTTCCCTCTCTTCCTTCCCTCCTCCCCTCTTTCATTTAATCAACTGTCAGATCTTGATGATTCTCCATCCCCTGCATCTCTCACATACTGCTCCCCTCCATTCACACAGCCTCCATCCTGGCTCACTCACCTATCATCTCTCATCTGAATTATTGACTGATCCCTAATTGCTCTCCCTGTGTCCAGCCTCTTACTTCTGTGATCATCTTCCATAAAGCTGTCAGATGGGGTGTTCCTAGAACACAGATCTCATTCTACCACTCCCTTGCTCAATAAGCACCAAAAGCTCCCCTTTGCCTCTAGGATTCCCTGTTTGGCACTTATCCTGTCTGTTCCAGCTTATCATTCCAGGCTGATTACACATCACTCTTCTTTACACATCCCTCCATTCCAGCCAGACTGGCTATTTCTACTTGCTCTTTCCTATCCTCAGGACTGTATCTCTTCTTCCTACATGCCTTAGCACAGACAGGAATGTTTTCCTCTCCATTTCCATTTTGCAGAATCCCTAGACCTTTTCAAGACTCAGTCCAAAGGCAACTACCTACAAAAGGTTTTCTCCAATCTCCCAGTCAATAATGTTCTTCCTCTGAAATTCTCTCATCATGATGTTTTGCATTTATCCATCCATTTATTTCTTGTCTTCCTCTTTGACCACTCTTTACAGGAGAAAGAACACGCAGTGAGACTCCTACCTATGTGAATATTCCCGTCAGTCCCACTTCAAAGAAGCAGCTTCACTACATGGAACTGGAGCTTCAGGAACCTAGTCCAGGAATAAGAGGTAAAGATGGATGTCAACAGCATTGTTGACTCCGAGTACACTTGGCTTTTAACACATTCGGGGAAAGGTCCCACTTGGGCATGGTTGCCAGCTCTAGATATTGGTTTCCATGATATCCACATACCACCCAATTCTAAGATGTTTCCCTGATTTCCCAGATGCTTTACAGGGAGAAATCAGGTTTCCTAGACTGGAACAGAAAGTGCATAAGACTAAAAGATAGCACAGTTTTGCAATTTGTTAGTCATCTGAACTCAGGCAAATCATTCCCCTCTTTGCCTTCTCAAATGAAAATTGGATTGTACAAATGATGCCTTCTCTGTTCCATGCCCCTGCCTCTGGGAAGCATTGTACTCAAGTCATTTCTAAAAGATGCGTTTCCTTACATCTCCAGAAGAAAAAGAGAAGGAACAATCTTCTTTGGTAGTATGTTCATCCATCTCACAGTTTTCAGAGCTGGGAATTCAGTTCTGTCCTACATTTTTCTGTTTCAGATCCAATATCACTCAATAAATTTAGCAGGGAATTTCCTAATAAAATAATTCATATAAAGAAGCTAACTTAAGTATACCTTTTGTTGTTGTTATTGTTCACTTATTTCAGTCATGACCCCATGTAGGCTTTTCTTGGCAAAGATACTAGAGTGGTGTCTTCTCCAGCTCATTTTATAGATGAAGAAACTGAGGAACACAGGATAAAGCAGCTTGCCCAGGGTCACACAGCTAGTAAGTGTCTGAGGTCTGATTTGAATTCAGGAAGATGAGACGTTTTAAATATAATAGTATTTTTTTATTTTGCAAAATACATGCAAAAAGAGGAAGTAGGAAGGATTGGAAAGAATTAAAAAAAATACAAACAGAGATAGTTTTCAACATTCTTTTTTTATTATAGCCTTTTATTTTCAAAACATATACATGGATAATTTTTCAACATTGACCCCTGCAAAACCTTGCATTCCAAATTTTTCCTCCCCTTCCTCCCCTCTCTTCCCCTAGATGCCAAATAATCAAATATATTCGGCATTCACTTTTACAAACCCTTGTATTCCAAAGTTTCCTCTTTCCCCCATCTCCTTCCCTAGATGGAAAATAATCCAATATATTCAGCATTCATTCTTGCAAAATCTTTTATTCCAATTTTTTTCCTCGTTTCCCCTTTCTCCCTACTTCCCTAGACAGCAAGTAATCCAATATAGGTTAAACATGCGTAATTCTTCTAAACATTTCCACATGTATCTTTCTGCACAAGAAAAATCATATCAGAAAAGGAAAAAAAATGAGAAAAAAAAACAAGCAAGCAACAAAAACAACAAAAAGGTGCTCCACATTCAGTCCCCATAGTTGCCCTTCTGGATGTGGATGGCTCTCTAAAATGAGACTTCTTGACTCCAGGTACTCTATACCCTGTACCACCTAACTGTCCAGTAAATATACTGCTTAGTTCAGCATGGCTTTGGATAGAAAATACTGGCATTTGAATCCCAGCTCTGCACCTTACAAAGGAAGGGATGTTGACTAAATTATCCCCACCCTAAGTCGCAGGTTCTTCATCTCTACAGGGTGAGATGCTGCACCAGACTATCTCTAAGAAGATGCCAGATTTTAGTACTTTTCATCCCTGGCATCTCTTACAGGCTTCCCCCCTTCAGTCCCAGAGCCACCGCCCTGGTGCAGGCTCCTCTTGCTTTCATCTGCAGGGGAGGCAGTCTCCAGCTCTCGCCTGTCACCTCCCAAGGAGGCAGGATTATTTCACGCTTTCTCTGGTACCTCTGATTGGATTTTGGGGAAGGGTCTTTGTCTCCTCTGAGTGGGAGATATCGCGCAGCTTATGGATCTTCCCACTGTGGAGCCTCCTCTGCCATACATGTCCTTCAGGAGGGTGTGCTGTGGGAATTAATGAAAGGTTTTGTTTTCAGGGGCTGGAGCCACCCGGTATGCCCAGATTGACATCACTGCCACCGAGACAGCGCACAAAGTCGGGGCTCAGCATGCACAGACTCGGGAAGAGCGTCTGCAGGAATTGGAGCAGAAGCAAAAAGGGGCCCACCAGTGACCATGCAATGGAGAACCGATGGAGGGCTGCCTTGCTGGGGCTGCTGGGCACTTCTGGGGGGCTCTGTGTTTGGGATACACCTTCAGGTCCAGCTGTAGCACCTTGCACAGAGCAGATGTCCCCTAGAAACCTCGTTCTGCCCTGGACAAGCAGGTGGTGGTGGTGCACCATGGACTGGGTTTTATTCTCCAGTTTGCATTTTGCTGCTCGGGGCAACATTTGCCACCTAATGGGGACCCCCTAGTTCGTTTCTTTTATCTGGATCTCTGGGTCCCCTTGAAAGGAGGCGGCAAAGCTGAAAGAACACTCCCTCCATCTGGTGTCAGAGCACCGCGTTTGAATCTTGATTCGGCTGTGCAACCCTGGGCAAGTCAATCCCATGAGGGCGTTGCGCCAGGTAATCTGTGAAGCCCCGTTAGATTCCTCTGATGGTTCGGGAAGGGAAGCCAGACCCCGAAGCTGAACGATCTTGTCCAGTGACCACGCTCAGGGAGACAGCGCTTAGCCCATAGCGGTAGATGATGGAAAATGAGGGAGACACCGGCCAGGGGCTTCCGCCCTTCGTTTCTTCTTGCTGTCTCTGTGCGGAATCATCCTGAAAGCAGGTCTGGAATTCCAGCCTGCAGCTTCTGGGTTTTTTTAATTCTTTTTTCCTTCATTCCTCTTTGGTGGAAAAGTCCCTGGTGACTGCAGGGAAAACCCCTTCAAAAGCAAATAAGTACCTGAGCTGTTTCCGTCTAGAAATAAAAATAAAAAAGGACAAAAATCGCCATGAGCAACTCACCGATAATCCTCTGAGAATAATCATCGGAGGATGAAGACGCAGACTGTTGAGAAGAGAAAAATTGCAGTTTTGCACATTTTTTCAGGGGAAGAATGAGCGTTTGTGTTTGACTTTCGACTAATCGTTTCTCCTCTGTGGGCCTCTGTTTCTCCTCACCTATAAAATGGGGATGATGATGATCACCGTTCTGCCCTTCCTATTTTACAGGGCTGTTTTGAGGATCAAATCAGATTATGTAAGACACTTTATAATCCAATGTAAGCTATTTATTATTATTGCTGTTCTTTTTAGATTGATAATTCATCTGTGTGGATACTTCCTCCATGCAGAACCTGACCTCTCTGTGCCTTAAAAACATTTTTGCTTAATGGCACCCTATTCAGTGATGGGCCTCCTCCATACTTGCCTTAATTCGTCCTCAAACAACAAAGAGTTAGTTCATCCATGGGCTCAAACACAAATTTTTTCTAGATGGACAACCCTTCCCAGAGCCCGTCCTTTCCTGTGTGGAGTCTTCCAGTGCCAAGGGGATGCCCCCATTCATAAATGGAGAATTACAGTAGAAGATCATTATTGATGATATTGTGCTGGTGGCAGCAGCAGGAAATTTCCTGATAGACAAATACATACAACTGCCATGGAAGACCTCACGGGTGTCGTACAACTTCCTTTATTTCGATGGCATTGGCTCCTTAGGCAGATAGACAAGAACCTTTTATTTCAGAGTTTAGAATGGTTTATTTTACCCAATTCCAACAATGGCATTCAAAAGTCTGAATTTCAGGCTGGGTTTCTAGTTGAACAGCTTTAAATAATTTCTTCCTGCTCTTTAATAAGGGCATGAGAATTAACATCATGGACTTTCCCATGAGTATAGATATTAATAGACTGTATCACATCTTAGGAATGAATTAAAAATACAATTTTTAAATAAAGAGAATTTAAAAAAATGCTACCCGCATGAGAGTAGGCCCAAATGGTTAAATAGCCTGTTCTGTAAATGTGTATTGGAGAAAGCCTATAATTTATTCACTTATAATTGCTTCTTGGGACCTATTGTAGCTGTTCATGCAAATAGTTTAAATGCTTGATATATTTTAAAATGCATATAATTTTCTTGTTGGAAAGTGTTCTTTTTTGTAATGTTTTATTGTGTCTTTATATATGATTTTGGCTTTATCTGTTCTCCACATGACTCAGAGCTGACTTTTGGTGTTTACATTATTTTGAATTATAGGGGCAGATCAGGTTCTGAGCTTCAAGTTCCTTGTGCCCTCACAACACACAGGTGGAAGAATGAGCTTTCTGATGGGATAGACCATGGTTACTAATCCCAGGATCAAGCTTCAAGGAATTCAAATTTTAAATATCTGAGTGTTAATCCTGGTCCTCTGATGACTTCTGTGTGATGTTCAGGGAGCCATTCAATTTCTCTGTGCCTTAGTTTCAATGCCTCCCTACCCGACAAGGACAATAGGTAGATTAAAGAATGTATAAAATGCTAGAACTATTGGATCCTTGGACTCACCTTTTTAATGGATTGACATTATTTATGCACAAGGTCTCCAATGTAGTAGCTTTTAGGGTCCTCAGTGACTTAATTTTCTTGAATAAAGCAAAATTCAAATGTTTACTTGAAGTGACAATTAACAAAGTATCTGTCCACATGCACATGCTGGGGGTGTGAGGAAATAGTGACTAAAGTAGAGATTCAGGAATAGGACAAACTGGATCACTTGGTCATTTATATTGGTTTAAATTTTAAAATAATACCATAATGGATGGCTAGGTTTACAATATGGCATCTTCATCTGCCTGTAGGATTTCTCCTGTGTTAGTTATAGGAGTTGGAGGAGAAATTGCTGCAAGAAGATTGTTGGCCTGGAAGACAGGAACTCTGACCTTTAGCCAGTGTCCACCACTATGTGACCTTGCATTTCCTCTTTGCTGGTTTTCATTTCCTTATTTACAAATGGGGCATGGGAGACAGGAAGAATTGTGTTATATTCTCTAATTCCTTCTAGCACTAAGAGTCCAGGATTATTTGTGAATGATTCTACCAGTTAAGGCACAATTACCCATCTTTTCTGGTTAAAAAAAACATCTCTCAGAATGATAGTTTTCACTTATCTTACCTATACAAAGAAGTTAAGAAACTTTGAGAGATGGAAAATAGATAGTATCAAAAAGAAGGAAAGATGAAGAGGAATCAGAAGCCAGATCATCTCCAAGATAGATCCCACCTCCTGATTAAATGGGAACTAGCTATTAAGAGGATTGATACTCACAAAAGTGAATTTATTCTGTAATGAGATAATATTTTTAAAGTGCTTTGAACAGTGCCTGGTACATAAAATAAGCATTAATAAATGCTCCTCCCTCTCTCCCTTCCCCCTTCTTTCCTCTCTCCCTCCCTCCTTCCTTCCTTCCTTCTTTCCTCCTTCCCTCCCTCCCTCCTTTCCTTCCTTCCTTCCTTCCTTCCTTCCTTCCTTCCTTCCTTCCTTCCTTCCTTCCTTCCTTCCTTCCTTCCTTCCTTCCTTCCTTGGTATCTAGACCTCTCATATCTCTTCTCACTAAGATTCTATGATTTCACTAGAAGAAAAATAATGATTTCTTCAAGAATTAAGGCTTTCATTCTAACATTCTCATCCCATAGAAATAGGACTTTATCATGTCCTCTTTAACAACAGTGCTACTGGATTCCTGAAAGCCAAGCACATACATGGCTGGTAGGTGTTTTCAGGGGTAGCGCTGAAGGAGGCAAGGAAGGTATTAGGAGCCCTAAGTCTCAGAATGAGCTGGGGCTATATACAAATGCTAAGGATGCTGCCAAAAAAAAGCTTTAGAAATCACACTGGAAAAAGGAAGATTTAGATCCGAGAGAGTTCGAAAAAATCTTCTAATTCTCTCTCTCTCTCTCTCTCTCTCTCTCCTTTCTCTTTCTCCTTTCTCTCTCTCTTTACATTTTCATTTTACAGATGAAGGTACTAAATCCCTGAAGTGACTTGTTTTAGGTCATCTAAACACAACCCAGGATCTCTGAAACAAAATCCATTGTTCATTCCATTACACTGTTATATTTGCCTACTTTCACAGATTTATGGTTTTCTTGATGATTGATAATTTTCCTCCCAATATTTTATTTTGAGTAGTGGAGCAGTAGTTACTGAGGAGGAAGCTAGTTAATTCCTATGAATTAAACTTTTGAGAAACATTTACTTTAACTCAAAATCTCAGCAATAGATTTCCTGGAATTTATTCCACATACAGATAAACTGTTAGCACAGCAGGAAAGGCAATGCAGCTGAACCATAGGAGTGGATGAGGAACAGGTGTAGCCACAATTCAGGAGAAAGTCAGCATTTCTACCCACATAAGGGCTGTCATTAAATTCTGTATTTTTCTAGGGAAAAGAACAAAATAATTGGTGGTATTTTTAGATAGCAAAAACTCCTGGATTTGAAATCAGAGGTTTTAGGTTTGAAGCCTCCTGTCACTTATTATCTGAGTGTCCCTTCGACAAACTACTTAATTTTTGAGTCTCACCTGTAAAAGAGAGGTAGGGTGGGTCAGATTAGGGTTTTTCAACGTGGGATCAGTGAACTTGTATTTTAATAAATGGATGTCAATATATCTGTTTTCCTTTTAAATCCTATGTATTTTATTGTATGCATTTAATAGCATTATTCTGGGAAAAGGGGGTCCCCGCATGCTTTACCAGACTGCCCAAATGGTCCATGATGAAAATCAATATTAAGAGCCCCTGGAGAAGTTGATCTAAACTCCCTGCTCTAAGTCTTGGATCCTATGATCCTAATGATTATGTTGACACAGAAGAAATAACTGACTGTTGTTCTATATAAGGAACCTGAGTAGATCTTCCTTGCAAAGAATCAGTATGCAAGGCTCCTTCTTTTTTTTTTTTTCTGGGGCTTTATCATATGATCATATCATTCATCCTAAGAAGTTAGCGAGGAAGGTACGGTCAAAGCTTTAGGAACATCCCAAAATCACAAATTATTTGAACTAGAAGGAACATGAGAAATCTTCTAGTTCAGGACTTTGTCAACTTTTCCCACTTGTGATCCCTTTTTGCCTAATAAATTTTTACATAACTCTGATTATATGGACATATTAAATATATATACAAAAAATATATAATTTTGTGACCACCATATTCAGTTGTGAGATCCCTTGTGGAGGCATGAACCACAGTTTAAGAAACTTTGCTCAAGTTTAAGAAACTTTGCTCTAGTTCAATTGATTAATTTTACAAAAAAATTGGGGCTTAATAAGGGGAAAGTCCCATAGCTAATGTCAGATCAGAAATTTAAATTCTCCTCTTTTCCCTTCAAGTTCAGTGTTCTAGGAGCCATTGTACCCACTACTTCCTATTTTTGTGACATTGTGACAAAGGCCCCAACATCATTGATTGTATTGAGTCACTAGAATAGGAAGTAGTCTATGATGATTTTTCTCCCTCAGTCAGCAAATGCTGCCTATCTGAAGCTTTCTCAAAATTCCCTTTTTTCTTGGGAGAAATGTTCTGTAAAAGTCTTATCAAGCATTGTGTGGATAGATATACATCTTATCTTGCTGAAGTCTTATATGCACAAGCTATTTTCGTGCAATAATTATATAGTAAACTTTTTAGGGGCAGCTAAATGGTGCACTGAATAGAACACCAGGCCCAGTTAGAAAGATCTGAGTTTCAAATCTGGCCTCAGACACATAATGACTGTGTTACTTAACCCCTATTTACCTCAGTTCTCATCTGTAAAATGGGGCTACAAATAACATTTACCTTGCAAGGTTGTTGTAAGCATTAAATGATACTGATATAGTGTTTAGCACAGTTGCCTGGCACATAGGAAGAATCGTATACAAGTTAGCTCTTAGCTATTATTACCATTAAAGATAATCTTATAAAGGGCTTTGAAAAATTACACGTGTTAATTGTACCAGGAGTGATCTAGGGTCTGAGTAATTGAAAGTTTTTGGTACAATATATTAAAAAATTGCTATGACTTCTCCATATTTATGGATTTTATGGGATCTTATATGAGAGGCTGTTATAAGATTAAGCCTGCTGGTTTTGAGACTACTATGACAGTTTTCCCTGAAGGGAGGCTATAGTTTATAGAATCTATGCATGGAAACTGTTGTTATAAGATTAGGCCTGATGGTTTTGAGAGTACCATGACAGTTTTCCCTTAAGGGAGGCAGTAATTTATAGAATATACTAATGGAAAAAGTACTGACAATGATATTTTTCAAAGGTTGGTACAGCTGTGTTCCTCAAATAATGTTTTTCTACCACCAGAAAAACAATGTCTCACTGATATGTGGCCCCCCAAATAATATTTTGTTTTTCTCCTTGATAACCACCCCCAACAATACTTTATATTACCACCTGCTTATTATTATTATTTTTTTTGATAACATCCTCCCTCCCCCTCCCCTAGTAATATTTTGCTCTGACCCCGATGCACAATTTGGCCAGCTCCAGGAAGCCCTTCTAAAATCTTAGTATAAGAAACTCAGTCTCAGAGGAGCACTGAAGCATTCCTTTCCCTCTCTAGAGTTTTTACCTTCCTGCTGGAGTACCCCCAAAGCATTTCTCTTTGTTCTTCAATACAGCACAGCCCTCACATTAGTGTATGTGCCAAAATTGTATGTTAGAGTCCCCTTTCTTCTTTGTTTGCAATAATTTTTGTATTGAAGTAATTCCCATTGTTTTACATGTTATTCTTAGCAAGAACTCATTAGGGAATTGTTCTCTCCCCCTCCCACCCCCCCCCCCCCCCAAGTAGATGGCTGGCCATGGGCCTTAGCTAAATTGAGTATATGGGCAAGAATTTAAGTTATTGACAATTTGACCTACACTGGGAGAGTAGGGCACTGTGAACTCAGTTGTAGAAAGCAAGGATCAATAGGGAAATCCCAGGAGGGTCTCCCTTATGCCAGAGGACTATCTCAGAACAGTCACAGTATCTAGAGAGCTGGTTTTTGAGCCAGGAAATCTTAAGTTTTGGGGTCCTTCCTTTGAAACAGAGGACTCCGTGACCCTGGGCAATTCCCCTAAACAGGGTGCTGAAGCAAAGTGCAAAGAGAGTCGAGGTAGAGGGAGTTTTCTCCAGTAAGGGTTCTTTCCATCAATGAAATCACAGATCCATTCCCTGGCTTTTCCCCTATTCTAGAAATGATAACAGATCATCTTTGATATAAAGGGAGGGAAGGAACCCCCATCCATTATTCTTGCCCCAAAGCTCCTGATCTTCCAAGATTGGCTATATCTTGTCAAAGGCACCATCTGCCATCTTTCTTAGTCTTTTGGTTTTGAAATTTTGGTGAAATCTTTAAGTCCTCACTCCCCCTCATGGCACATATCTAATCTGGCCGTTTCCACCTCCTCAACATCTGTTAGTCTCTCAGACTTAAGACTTTCCCCAGTCCAGCCTACTCTCTACACTGCTACTCAAATGATTTTCCTTAAATGCAGATCTGATCATGTCATTTCCCACCCAATCAGCTCCATCAGTTCCCTATTGTCTCATTGTAAACTGCTCTGTAAAAGCTCTCAGCCAACTGGCCTGCACTTGTCCTAAACCTCATTGAACATTACTCCCTCTCCCATATCCTATGATCAAGCCCACCTGCCATTCCCTAGGTGCAAGAAATTTAGGCAAATTGGCTTGAAAATGGTCTCCCAGTGAATTGTAGGTTCAGTAGTTCTCAATTAGCTCTGAGAATAAGAGAACAAAGGGTCTAAGAGTGAGAGGGAGGCTGTGCTCTAGTCCGTGCTCTGAAGCCCTGGACAGGTCAATTCAATTCTTTGGTCCTTGTTCTTTTTGTTTGAGAAGCTCTAATCTTCTATATCACAGGTTCTAAGGTCCTTTCTACCTTTGGCTTTGATGTTTCCTCACTAAGCTGAATGATCTTGGAAAAGTAGCCTTACACAACTGGGTTTTAACATCCTAATCTCTAACTTGCGAGAGCTGTGCCCTTTTGCTTCTAAGTGCTATAATTCTATATTTTGTGCTCTATCTAGGTTGGTGTGTCACATGTTTATCTTTGCCTACTATGTTTTTTCCACTGAGGCTAAAATATTTATTTATTAAATAATTCAACTTGCATATAGGAAGTAACTGAAATACCCAGCAATGATAAAGATTTTTGAATCTGGTGATGATAGAAATTTGACCAAACTCATTTAGATACAAGAAGAGTAGCATCAGATTATTTTTTTTTCAAACTGGCTAATGGATCTGCAGCCAGAGTGATTGATGCAATTCCTAAAGCTATGACTTACCGACTTCCCTCACTTGAACATAATAGAACCAAGATTCTTTGGCCAACATTGCTGATCCAGACCCAATTTTAGATTGGTAATTTACTGGATGGAAATACTTCCTGTGAATATTTATTATTTCAACTCTATTTTATTTTAAAGAAAAAAAGAATCTTTTATAAATAAAACTGTATTGTGTGGATACATATCTCAGAATGTTTTTTATAAATGCATGAAATAAAATACAGAGGGAGTACAAAAAAGCTAAACCTATGTTTAGCAATAAAGATGTAATTTCCCCCTTCCTTCCCTTCCTTTTTCTTCTCCCCCCCCCAATATTTAAGTTCATGGTTCTCCTGAACTTTATACATAGGTCTCCATGGATCCTAGGTTAAGAAACCCTGGTCTACCATAACTTTCATTTTCTCTTGAATCCCACAAAAGAGAGATTTATTCAGGTTCACATTGGTAGCAACAGAGTGACTTTGAATCCAGCATTCAAATGTATATCCATGGACTTTGAAAACCAGTGTTCTTTCTACTCTGTCCTACTTTTCTGCTAAAAGTGAAGATGTGAGGGAATGCTCTTGGTTCAAATTCAGCAGCACTGGAGGGAGTGTGTTAGTGCAGAGAATACTGGAATGGGAATCTGGACTCTTGAATCTGTAGCCCAGCTGTCTGGCTGTTAGGTACTGTGGACAGCTCCGAGTCTGTTTTCCCAAATATAAAATGAGAATACTATTACTATGCCCCATTGCTAGTGTGAAGATCAGGGGGAGGGTTTTGGCTAATTGAGCATTTTCTTCCTTGTAGACATTGTTAATTATCCCAGATGGTCAAAGGACATCTCACAGAACCAGTTTGACTTCAGGAATTCTAAGTGAATAAGTCAATTTAAAGGGAACAAGAAACTTTCAAGCTACTCTTCTGAAAATGTATTTTGAGTCACTAAATTTACTTAGCTGGATTTTCCATGATGAACTTCTAAGGAAACATAAACAAGAATTATATAGGATGGGAATGAATAAATTGGTGAACATGCATTCACTAAGATACTGTGATGGGATAAGAATATACATGTGAGATGATTCTTACTCTCAAGGAACTTCTATTCTATCGGGGAGATACATGTTCGTGGAGAATTAATAACTTATTAATGCCAAAATAGAAAAATGTCTTTTATTCCAACCAACGGGGAGCCCAGAAACAGTCAGACCTATACTTTAGGAATATCAATTTGGCAGCTGTGTATAAATATTGGCAAGGGAAGAGACTGGCTATCGGGAGACCAATTAGGAGCCTATTTCAGAGGCTTGGGTAATGAGGGCCTGAACTAGGGTGGCTGTGGTCTGAATGGAAATAAGGGGATTGACACGAGAAATGTCAGGGAGGAAACAAGGCTTGGTAACTGATTGGGTAGTGGGATGAATGTGAAGAATTAAGGAAGATTTTGAGCAACTGGGAGAATGTGCTACTTCCCTCAGAAAGAATTTGGCTTAGTGGGAAATGACCGCTTTCTGCTTCAGAAGGAGGACCATCAGGAAGAAATTCTGCAGCCATTAAAATGTCAGCCCAGTTACTGAGTACCTATTCTGTGTCTAGCCCTGTCCTTGACAACAGAAAACAGTATGGATGATAGAGATCAGCAGTGAAACATTTGTCAAATCGGACATATCTTGTGGCTATTAATACATTTTTATTGCATCAGGGGCAGATTTGTTTTTAAACTGAATGCCATGTTTCATGCTTGATGATACTCAAAGAATTATTATTTTTTTCCTTCTGAAAAACAACAATTTGTGATTGCTCTGCTTGGTGAATATCTTGATCATAATATACACCGGTTTGTGAGAGGGTTTGTTTGGAGTCTCCTAGGGATGTGGCTGAGGGCTGAGATGCAATGCCTGAAGTCAAGATGTACCTATACATTATATGCCTGAATGTCCAGAATATTCCTGACTTTAAGCCTGAAGCAATTTTTGATTTTACAGTTTTTGCACTTTTGTTTTATGCATTTATTCATGCAGAAGACTGATATGTTGGGGGAAGAACTGAAATTAAAACTGCTATTAGGCAATATTTTTAATAAAGTAAGTACAGACCTCAGTTGTGCTCTGGGGGAGGCCGTGTATTTGGAAAAGCAACCTAGATTAGAATTTTGTCAAAGCTGTACTCAGGAGAGGCAGCCTAGGTCACGGAAAATAACTCAATTTGGAGACCAGAGAACCAGGAATCAGACGACCTAGTTTACCCCATAACTTTGAGTGTATGAGCCCCCTGGGACTCAGTTTCCTTGCCTAACAGATGATTATTACCCTTTTCCTGCCTCCTTCATAGTTGTTGAAGATCAAACGAGATCATGAAAACAAAGCACTATATAGACATAATTAAGTGTAAAGGTCTCTTCGGATCTGGATGGGCTAGAAAGAGCAAATTCCACTGAGCAGTTCGGAAGGTAGCTAATTCAAAGGCTTGAGAGCTACTTTTCAACTCGACTGCAGAGAGCCCAGCACCATTGAGCTGGCCACATTGTTCCAATGCCAAATCTACGCTTGCCAAAAAAGGACTATTTTATGGAGAATTCCCACAGGGCAAGCACTCACAACGTGGTCAGACAAAACAAGAACACTCTCAAGCTATCTTTTAGGAACTTTAGAGGGAGACCCTGGGACAGGACTGCCCTTATCAGAGAAGGTGTCGGGCTCTATGGGCAAAGCAGAATTGGATTAGCTCAGAAGAAATGTGAGCTGGGAAAAGTGAGAGAGCTCATCCCAAATGTTTGTAGGGACACTAGTGTCCGGTCTGTGGCAGTGTCCTGCGCTCGTATGGGTCTGACCAGCCATAGTTGGACACACTGAAACTCGACTTGTGATGTCATTTGGGTCCTCTTGGAGAACGAAGGTCAACAACTGGGTTTTGTAAAGCAAACGTTATTTGATCCTTATAACAATCCTGGGAGGTGGGTGCCATTATGACCCCCATTTTCCATATGAGGACACTGAGGGAGACAGAGGTTGTGACTTGACCAGGGTCACACACTTGCTAACTGTCCGAGACTAGATTTGAACTCATTACTTCCTTCTCTGGGACTAGAGCTCAACTATTTGCCTTTAATATTTTTAGGTCTTAGATATCTGGCCCTACCCAGTGCTCAGGCCAGAAGAAGAGAGGGATCTCTTTGCATCTCTCCCAATACTCTTCCCTTGTGTTTATTAATCCTGTCTTTACTTGAGCTGTCTCATGAATGCAAAAATAATGACTTGTGCTTTTATTAAGTGATGTGGTAGAGAGAGTCCTGGCCTGGAGTCAGGAAAATTTGAATCTAAATTATGACTTAGACAGTTATCAGCTGTGTGACTACACTGTCTGCCTCAAGTTTACTGTAAAATGGGGATCATAATAGCACCTATCTCCCAGAATTGTTTTGAGAATCAATCAAAAGAATATTTGAAAAGTGCTTAACATACAGTAGGTGTTTAGTAAATACTTAATTCCTTTCCCTACTCCTTGTAGTAATTTTGTACTGCAAAATTAGTACAAAAAGCATTGGATTTAGAGTAACAGGAGCTGGGTTAGAGCCATGTGATTGAAAGTAAGTTGCTTTATTTCTTTGAATCTTGGTAAAATAACATGGAAAGGCAAGATGGTTTCTGCATCCCCTACTAACGCTACATCTCATAATTCAATGAATCCTGATTTCAGATTCTATCAACTTAAGACTCATGAGAAGGGGAGACTCTTTTAGGCTCAGAGGAAGGGGAGACTTTTAGGCTCAGAGGAAAGGGAGACTCTTTTAGGCCCAGAGGAAGGGGAGACTCTTTTAGGCTCAGAGGAAGGGGAGACTCTTTTAGGCTCAGAGGAAGGGGAGACTCTTTTAGGGTCAGAGGAAGGGGAGACTCTTTTAGGGTCAGAGGAAGGGGAGACTCTTAGACTCAAAGGAAGGGGAGACTCTCTTTTAGGCTCAGAAGTTAGGCAGATAACAGAAATTAAGAGTTGTGCTAAAGAATTTGAAGATGGTATGTTATAATAGAAGTAGCACTGAACCAAAGATCTGAAGGCCTGTGTTCAAGCTGCTCTTTGACTATTCTCAGTTTCCTCAGCTGTAAAATCAGGAGTTTTATTAGCTAGCCATTAAGGTTTTTTTCCTCCCCAGCTCTAGCAGTTTCTGATTCCATTTATTTTAAGGCTTGCCTACTATGCACTGAAGATAAGGGACTTCAGCAGGATCCCTGCTATTTTGTGCTGTGCTCATTCTACTTGCTGAACAAATACAACTTAAGCTATCAGTTCTCTGTGGCCTGCAATGACTTAAACTTAAACATCTTGGGTTTAATTTTAAAGTAGAAAAATTCTGTTCTCCTACAAAAGTTTCCCGAGTCAGCTAGAGATGAGTTAAAAAATGTCCTGCCTTCCCAAATGATGAGTTTTAGGGAAGGTAAAGAAATAACATGGCATTCTAACAAAGTCACAGAATCTATTCTTTGAACAGAAACATGGCAGAGAAATTCTCCCTTTCCCTCTGCTACTCTCCCTCATAAACCAGGGTGAAATCAAGTTAAATCTCACACCTCAGAGAATATCTAGTCCAACTAGCATTTAAGAAAGAATCCCTCAAGAGCATCCAAAGTGACCATATGTGTAGCTATCTATCAGAAGACCCCCACATCCAGGGACAATGGAGGCTGTCCAATCCATTTCCCAAGTGGAGAATTCTTTCCTTATAATGAAACTTTCTCACTCTTCTAGTCCTGTCTTCTGGGGCCAAGTGAACCAAGGATAAGTTGCTTTCTACATGGCAGGCCTTCAGAAACTTGAAATTGGCTATTGTTTTCCTCTCGAGTCTTTTCTCCTTCAGGATGAGCATCCCAACATACTTCATTTGAAGGGCTCTGTGTAATATACATATATGTATATTTAGATATTACTTTATATATGTATATATACATACATACACAGATATATATGCACCCCCCATATATACATATAATGCCCTTACTATTTCCTTATCCTTCCTAAAACTCATCATTTGGGAAAGTTAGGATGTTTTTTCACCCATCTCTAGCTGACTCAAGAAACTTTTGTAGGAGATCCATATATACATATACACATGTATAAATATATACATGTATACATATAGGTAATGTGTATACACACATGCATACATTTATATTTATACATTTATTTTCCTTCTATCTGTCTGAGTTTTTCCTACTTGCAACAAATAAGTTTAATCCTTGCATTGGAAGGTATATCAAAATTGAGAAAAGATGAGGAAATGAATGATCATTATCTACTAACATAATGGTAGAGAAAGAACTACACAATCTTTCCCTTTCTCTTCTGAGTTATATGTTTTAAGATTTGAGTGACACATTGAATACAGTGCTCAGTCTGGACTCGGGAAGACTCCTTTTCACAAATTCAAATCCAGCTTTGGACATGTACTAGTGGTATAATCCTGGGCAAGTGACTTCACTGTTTGCCTCAGTTTTTTCATCTGTAAAATGAACTAGAGAAGGAAATGGCAAAGCACACAGTGTCTTTGTCAAAAAGACCTCAAATGGGCTCATGAAGAATTGGATATTTGTCCAGATCTATGAATGAACAGTTGTGGAAAACTTCTGGAACTAAATTAGATTAGTTCTAGAAGTTTTCCACAACTGTCAATTCATACATTAGATTAGATGATCTCTGAAATTCCTTCTTGCTCTGGATTTTCTAGGCCAATGGTATCAAATTTAAATAGAAAGGGAGGCCTCTAATCCCTAATAGTGATCCCTGAAAGTAGCCTATTGACTAGTTTTAAAATATTTGTTTCATTGTATTTTTATTTTCTTAAATATTTCCCAGTTTACTAACTGGAAAAACATTTTATATATTTTATTTTTATTTTATATATTTTATTTTTAATTATTTATTTAATATATAATTTAATTATATATTTTATTAAAAAAAATTTATCTGGATTTATCTGCCCAGTCTGATTCTGAGTTCATTGCATAGATGATACTGACTAAATCTGCTTGGCCCTGAGTAAGAACAAGAGTTTGGTCCACTAGGGATGTGCTGGGGTTGATGGGAGCTGAGATCATTTAGTTAAATCTAACCTATACAGCAGAATGAATACTGCCTACAACTTGAGACTCTGGTCACTACTCTTTCTCCTGTCCTCTGGCAGCCCATTCTTTTGGAAGGTAAAATGAAGGGGACTGAGGCACTCACAAGCATGGAATTCTGTTTGCCTAATTATTTGAAGATTTTATTTTTGTCTTTAACTAAATTCTGCCCCCTTATTTTCTACTTTCCCTTCCCACAAGGGAACTGAACTTTCACCAGTTTTTTTCCCCCTCAACTAATGAAATTCTATAATGATCATGGAGAGTAAGGAGATTTTTATTTTTATTTCATTAAATAATCCCTCTACCCTCCCATCACCACCTGCCAAGGGACCGGAAATGGGCTTCTACCTAATCTCTTTCATCTCTTTGAGCTTCATTAGTTTCTAATTCATTTTCTTTCTATTTTAATTAAACAGTGAACTTTGGCTCATTAATGAAAATTAAAATGTTGATTGGGAAATTAACAATCAACAACTACTGTAATATAATTGTAGAGAAAAGGCTACCTGACTCTTTTTCCACTTTCTTTGAATGTCATCTTTGTTTCTTGTGAAAAAGGAACTTAAGGGCTCCTATGTATTTGGAAACAGCAGGTACCAGAATTAATAGGAAGTCATCATGTGCAAGGTCCCGAGTACAAGAACTTCCTTAGCAGAAAAAATAGTAGAGCAACAGATAAGCACTAGGAGAAAAGGAAGGAACACAAGAAGAATTAAACAGTTGGAAACCAGGGAGAATAAGATTTAATCCCTGATCAAATGAAGAGCCCTGGATTCCATGCCCTAACTAGTAAATTCATTATCCCATAAAGGGCAGTAGAAAAAGCACTGGGCATTGGATTGAGTTTAAGTCTCTTGAAAACTAGCTCTGTTTCGGCTCTAGAAAAGTGAGTTCCCCCTTTCCGGGCCTCAGTTTCCTCATCTATAAAATGTGAATATTTGTTTCTTACTTCAGACTTATTGTGAACAGAATATTTTGTCAGCTTTAAAACACTATATAAATAAGAACAATTATTAGTTTAGCTCTCTTGAAACCTGCACTGCAGTCAATTGCCTGTTGAATACCTTGAATGTTGGGTTAAATTTTTTTTATTTTTGTCATGAATTCTCTTCGCAATTTGAAGTCTTTTTAGAAATGAAGTTTTTAAATGTATAAAAGAAAATACTTATATGTTTATAAATGTGATTATATTTCAATATGATTAATTTGTTTTGTAGTTATGTAATTTTTTAAAAGTGCAGGGGCCCTCTCAGATTTATTTGTAGACATCAGGTTAACATAAATCAATTTTCATGAATCAGACTGGAAGAATATCAACTACTGAATCATACCTGTATAGTTACAACATAATGGCTCTATTTAAAAATCCATACTTTATAAGGGAAAGTGCTCTCTAGAACATCAGTCCAGTGATCAGTCCCTTAATCTATTCTCCCAGTCACTTCTGTATATTTTTGATAAACTTTTAAATAGAACATGAAGCAATATGAAGCCCAGCTGCCAATGTACACACGTCCTTCTTTTTGCTCAATAATGAGAAAAGATATGGAAAGAACGGATAAAGTTCTTGGTCAGGGAAATATTGATTCAATGGGCACAGTCTTTGGAGAGGACAAATCGGGTAAAAGAATAACCTGATTCGTTTCTATGGCTTTATAGTAGCTGAAATGGAAGAAATTGGTTCTCTGGATTTGTATGATTATGATATGGAATCTCCTTTTATATTGAGCTTTATTTTCAAGGCAGCCATTATGTACAGAAAGGGCACTCATTGTAGTCTCTTTAATTTCACTATCAGCCTGCCTTTGAGTCCATTCTCCTGAATATTCTTGTCAAAGACTTGGATGAAGATATATATTTATATATATATAATGGTTATCAAATTTACAGACTGATTTAGAAAAATAGTTGATAATATTCATTCCAGCTTTGACATTCCATGCTTATATATGATGGACATCAACTTCAAGGAAATCATGGATCCCAAATGATTTCCTAATCTCCATATATGTAGCTCCATTTTTTCCTTAATTAAATTAGTTACATACATATAAAATTTATGTATTTATAACTACAGACATATAGTTACATATATTAAATATGTTATATATTAATTATAGTTTTCTTTGCAGCCTCAGGTTTTGTGGCCCCATTCATCTTATGGGATGCTCTGTTTTCTCCCTGCTGCAGATGCTACTCTTGGTTCTGGTGTTGCTTAAATGCTTTTTCTCTACCTTCCCATCCTTTTAGGCATCTCGGTGCCTTTAAGGTGAGTGCCATCCACAGGTCTGGGCTTGAATTTTTTCTTCTCAGAAAGGCATGTAATTATAAAGATGTTGGAGTTGGAAGACCTGGGTTTGAACTCCTCCTGCACTCTGTAAGTACTCATGGGACCTCAGGAGAGTCCCTAATACTTTGGGGTTCAAGTTTCCTTATCTAACCAATGAGGGAGTTCTTTGCAGCTTCAAACCCCGTGATTCCAAGGTTTCCACTAACACCTCTAAGTGGATGACTCCCATACTTGTCTCTAGATTTCTCTTAACTCACAGATCCACATTTCCAACATCTAAAGGGTGGCTCCATACACACAGAATGGCATCCTCCCCAACAATAGCTTGTCTTTTTGCCTTCTGACTTCACTATTCTTATCTATAACACATTATCTCCAAAGCTTCTTAAACTGTGGTTTGAGACCCCATCAGGGGCCATGTAACTGAATATGGGGGTCACAAAATTATGATTATCAATGTTTGATTTGTCCATCTTTGCCAACTTTTGCTCTACTGTAACTCCAATACCACCATCCCAACATAGACCCTTATTTCAATGACATTTTTATTCTTAATCTTTACTTAGAATTGCTTTGAGAAAGTTAGGTGGTGCATATATATCCATTGCTGGATGCTGAGCCTAAAGTTGAGTTCAAATCTGGATTCAAGACATTTACTGGTTTGTGACTCAGGGCAAAACATCTCACTTTAGTCAACCCTGAGCTTCCTCAACTATAAAAAATAATACTTATTTTCCAGGCATTCTGGAGAAATCAAATAAAAAAATGTGTAAATTGGCATGTAATAGGTGTTTAATAGATGCTTGTTTCCTTCCTTTTTTATCTCTTTCCTGCAACCCATCTTCCATAATATTCCTAGAATTATCTTTCCTATCTATTGTAATAAAAAACCTCATTCCCATTATTTGTCAATTTCAAAGTTTGTTTGGCATTCAACGCTCCCAACAATTTGGTGCCTTCCAATATTCACAACCTTCTCACAATACTCAATGTACCATTCTGGCCAAAAGAAACTCTAGAACACCTGTCATGTCTTTATACCTTTGCTCAGTGTTTCTTATACTTGGAATATTCCTCCTTTAAAAGCCCATTTCTTCACAAAATCTTCTTGGATCATTATAATCTTCCTGTCTGTAACTAAAAGGAGACGCGTCTCTCTTGTAACTCTCAGATCTGGCTTCTGGTATCCTGTGCCTTTATTAAGATGTGATCCTAGATCTCACATAGGGATTTTCAGAAACTGGAGAACCTTCAGAGGATGATCAGGATATAAAGAGAACTTGAAACTGTGTGTGAAGATGGGTTGGGGAATCTGGACACCCTGAGCCTGGACAAGCAATGACTTGGGAAAGAATATCTTAGTTTCTAATGATCAGAGCTCTATCATATTGAAGAGATAAGACTTATTCTACTTGCCTCAACCAGCAGAACTAAGACAAGTGGATACAAATTTCTGGGAGACGGATTTAGCTCAATAGAAGGAAGTTCTAACTAGAGCACTGACCCCAAATGGAATGGACTGAGTTCTTTTTAAGTAGTGCTCCTCAAGGAAAGACTAATCAATAGGGATATCATAGAATGGCTCTTCCAAGTTGAAGACTGGTATAGATCAAAGCTTCTTAAACTGTGGATTGTGATCCCACATGGGGTCATATAACAATGTAGAGGTTACATAATTATGATTTATCATCAGCAATTTAATCTGTGTACTTATTTTATACCTCTATACTTGGGCGAAAAGATCTTGTGAGTGGAAAAAGTTTAAGAAGCCATAGGTGATCCTGGAGGGTTCTTTCCAGGTCTGGGATCCTATAATTCAAATATGTGATAGAGAAAATTGATGTGATAGTGAAGAAAAAAAAAATCCTAGATCTTTAATTTGGCTAAAATAGAGTGAATTTTAAATTTGATTTTAAAAGTCAAGTTGAAAATGCAATGAAAGAAGTTGGTCATCATCAATAGTGGTCATGAGGACCCTGTTGATAAAAGTTCTCTCGAATGCAAAGCTCAGTTATTTGGCCTTCTCCCACGCACAAGCTTTATGAGAATCCTTTTATTTGGTCTTGGATCATCTGCATTCTGAAATTATTGGCACTTGGATCAATGCTACTCAAAATAATGAGCACGCAGATCTTAAGTCTCAAGCCTTTTTCATAATCTGGGAGAGATATGGAATTGTTTTCACTTCCTTTTAACTAGAAGCTTAAGTCTGTGTGTTGTCAAGAGAATGTCTTCCAGGGAATTTTCTGAAAATCCTGGTAGATAAGTCCTCTCTTGACTAGGGAATTTTATATTTTTCTCTTTCCTATGCAGACAATGTGCTTTTGTTATGTCAGTCCCATAAATTATTTATGGCAGTGATGAAGAAAAACAGAAGTCAGAGTTTCTACTGAAAATACTTATAGTTACTTTGTGGAACACACTAGGTTTCCATTTCTGATCTCGACCAAGAGATGCTCTTGTGGCCTGTTAATGACAAGAGTCACCATGGTATATTGCAAAGAACATTGCCTTTGGAGCTGAAAGGAATCTGATTTTGAAGCCTAATTCTGACACTTGGATCAATTAATCAACATTAACAGCTTGTGCTACATACTGGGGATACAAAAAGAGGCAAATACCAGTTCCTGCCCTCAAGGAGCTTATGATCTAACGGTGGATCATAACAAGATCCTCAATATTTCTGAACCTATTTAAAATGGAGGAGATGGTAACTGTAGTCCTTGGAAAAAGTTCCTATGAAGCTCAAATAAGATCATGTATATGAAGTGCTTTTTAAAGCTTAAAGCAATATATTCACGTTTTCCTTGTCCACTGCATCTCTAATATCTCTCATCCGTTCTTTTTTTATTCCACAGCTTTATAAGTCCCACTTCAGAGGCCTATTGTGTTGTGAGATTAGGCTCTGCAAACAGCAATTATTCAATCAATGTTTGTATACATACTTATGTGGATGTATTTTAAAGCTTAAATACAGCAAGTTGAGTCATTGATACAGAAAGATAAAGTGATGGTTGAGGATTTCCTTCTCCCTATACAGATTCTATAAAGTTAGGTGATAGGAGGTGTGGGGGGCTGAAGGGGAATACAGAACTAGACAATGACGTGCAAGGAAGGGAGAGTTTCCAGAGAGAAAGACAAAGCATTCACATATTTTGTATTTTTCAGTTTAATTCATTACAGTGATAAGATGGATCACAGTATTTAATGCTGCAAATGATTGTTTTTTTTTAAAAAACAAAACAAAAGTCTGGTTTCATAATTAGGAATAATCTGAAAATTCAAATACTTCAGTAGTTTTTAATTGTTCCTAGTGATTTCTTTATAAAAAACTTCTATTGACGTATCATATACTGTGGATGGATGCAAACTGATCTCCAGTTGCATTTTTCTGTATATGCGATGTGAAAAGAACTGTCTTATAGGGAAAAAAAAAAATAGGACATCAATATGTGCTCGAAGGAAGACATCTTTGTCAATCAAAGCCCCAGACCTTGAGTACAGAATCAAGATCACTAATGAGCTATTTAAATGCCTGGTTCCCCTTAACATTTACATCTTTCAGCTGAATGATTAGATAAACGGCAACTGCAAATGACTCCCTCCATGAGGACACTTTGACCTGTCTTCAGAGGTACCATTATGGATGTTTTCTACATTAAAAAGCACAGCGTTTTAACGAATTCTTTTTAGGATGAAAACCTACAGGAATAAACGTACTGATGATGCTCAATGCAGACACAGCGAATGCTCTGCTGAAGACGTCCAGAATACCTTCAGAGTTCGTTGTGTTGAAGACCTCTTGAGATTCTAGTAGACAAGTCTTGTAAGTGCTTCTTTACCTGAAGATGGAAAATATTTTTTACCAGCTGGGCAGAGAATTATAAAATCAATGAACCAGTGCTAGATAGCCTGACAGAAACCAAAATGAAAACGTAGGAACTCTAGCACTGATCTTGATTTCCAATTACCCATTCAGCCTGGCTTGCTGTCAATATCATAAAAACAACTTAATAGGAACCAGGAAAAATACCTGTTGAATAATAAAAAGCAACAAAAAAGAAGCTGTGATGTGGAAAGGGAAGTGGTCCTAGATTCAGAAATGGGAATTCAAGTCCTTGACCTTGACTTAGAGTGGCAAGTGACTTTTCTGAGTCCCACTTTCCTATGGAAAAAGGGAAGTAATATTTACCCCTCCTTCCTCATAAGGTCATTATGAGGAGAAGCTTTTATATATTCCTGCCTTTATGGAAATGTGAGGTATTCTAATTTGGATCACAGGACACTGTTATTTTATAAGCCAGAGAATGGAATGGAAATGACCAAATGCTTTCCCTAAAGCCATCCTGTGGTAGTAACTCCTTTGCTTTTACAAAGAAGGAAAAAAGCCTTGGGAATTCGTGCCATGCCCCAGGCTTTCCATCTGAGGTTTAGGGGTACTTGGCTGGCTCTTTCCTGGGGCTCCAAAAAGGACTGGAAATAGTTCAGACATTTCTCCTTGCAGATGGACAATTTCTTTCATTTAAAAGAATTATCCCATTAAAATGGGTAGATTGTCTCTACAGTAGAGATATGATGAATATGTATGACTGAAATCTTCAGTCTCCATGCAGGCCCAGAAAAAAAAAAGTTACTTGACATAGCTGAAATGAAGTTTGGCTGCCTTACTGCTCCCTTTGTATTCTTCCACTAACATTCATTAACTTTCACCTTCACAACAGAACTGCCAAACCCAAGGGATAAATAACAATAATCTTGAGTCTCGTTATTAATAACAGTAAATCTCCTTACATAAAAACATTTTGTGGTAACTATTATGGATTCATCTTATTACAATCCTTCAAGGGTCCATGATTTAATCAATGTAGTTCCATTACCACAGCAACTCACCTTTCCTCCAAACTGTCTTAGTGAATTTCTGTGGCCAAAAATGTTATCATCTAATGGTTCAAGTCTCCACTCTTGGCTAAGGAGGTCCTTACTATCTATTGTCCACCTGCCCTCAAAGCCTTTATACTCAGGGGGAAGGTCCAGAGTGACCACACATGTTATTATTACATAAAGATACTTTATTTATCCAGGGATTCCCAAACTGATGGGCAATTTCTTAGTTTCCAATTCTTTACCACTACAAAAAATCAGCTATCTAAATATTTTTGTATGTAAGATTTATTATTTTTTTTATTTCTCTGCTCTTTCTGAGGCAGTTGGTGGCACAGTGGACTCTAAATTGGATTTGAACTTAGGTCTAATTAGTCTCAGACACTTACTGGCTGTGTGACTTGGGACAAGTCAATTAACCTTTTTGGGACTTGGCTTCCTCACTTATAAATGAGGATAATAGTAACTAACCTGAAGGCTACTGGGAGGATCAGATAAGATAACATTTGGAAGAAGTGCTTATCAATGTGTCTGACACACAATAGGCACCATATAAATGCTGGGTTATAAACCTAATAGTGATATCTCTGGGTCAAAGTAACACTGGGCTATAGTTCTGAATTGCTTTAAAGAATGCCCATGTCAAAAGATAAAGTTATATGTTGGAGGGGCTGTGGGAAAACTGGGACCCTAATGCATTGTTGGAGTTGTGAAATGATCCAACTATCGTTGAGAACAATCTGGAACTATACCCAAAGGGCTATCAAACAAGTGTGCATACCCTTTGATGCAGCAGTGCCATTATTGGGGCGATATCCCAAGGAAATCACAAAGGAGGGAAAAGGATAGATGTCCATCTATTAAGGAATGATTGAACATAATGGAATAGTGTTGTTCTATTAAAAAATGACAAACAAGCTGATTATAGAAAGGTCTGGAAAGATTTACATGAACTGATATTGAGTGAAGTGAACAGAACCATAAGAACATTGTACACAGTAAGAGTAAGAATGTGAGATGATCTACTACGAAAGACTTGGTTATTCCCAGTGATTCAGTGATCCAAAGCAATTCCAATAGACATTGGACAGAAAAGGCCTTTTGCATCCACAAAAATAATTATGGAGATTGAATGTAAATCAACACAAGCTACGTTCACTTCTTCAGTTTTTTCTCTCTTCCAACTATGATTCATAAGCAATGTGTATTAAAAGTGAATAATTTTTTTTTAAAAAATGCTCATGCTCACTAACAGTACCATGCTGCTGACTTCCCCATGGCCTTCCAACACTGCCTGTCTGATGGGTGGTGGTAGAGCCTCAGGGTTACTTTAAAGTGCATCTCATTACTAATGATTTGGAACATTGCTTTATTTAGCTATTGACTGCTTAGCATTTTCAAAGTACGGTTCAGGGCCTCTGAGACCCACAAGGAGAAAATCAATCTCATGATGATACTAGGATGTTTTAATTTTTGATAGAGAAAATGACAACCCATGTAAATAATTCTTTGGGGGGGGGATTCCTCAATTTTTAAGTATAAAGGCCAGAAAATTTGAGAACTCCTGGCATAGATCACTCCTCTAATAATGATGAATGCAGCAGTTTACATGGTGCTTTCCTCACAAAAGCTCTGTGAAGCTGATAGTTCAAGCAGGATTACCCCCAATTTACAGGTGAGTAGAGGGGGCTCCAGAAGGTTAGGTGAGTTGCCCATGTCTGGGCATTCAGCTCACTCTTCCATGGCTGCCTCTCAAGTATTTTGGGGCACAATGGGGAAAAGGGACCTGCATTAATTGTGGTCCAGATAGCTCTCTGTTGGACATTAGATAATGGGGCAATTCCTTCAGGACCAGGAAAGCTACTTATGATACAACAATAGACGGAATCCTTCTTACTAGGCTGTCATTTGTGAAGGGACTGATGCTCCAGTGTTTGCTGTTGTGAGAAGCCTTTATGGCTCAGCAGTCTTATAGTAGAACATTAGTGGAGAACATCGAGCTGAGGACAGTGGAAAAGTTATCCAGTTAAGGGCAGGTACTCAGTGGTGATTTAGTGAAAAGAAAACCATGTAGGGAGTGGTAAAACCTGATTTAAACACTTCCCTCTCTTCCCCCCTGCTTATCCCTACGTTTCCTAATCTATAAATAATACTCATAAGATCCTTACTCTCCACTTCACCAGAAGGTTTCAAGAAAAACATTATCAATTTTAAATTGAAATGTGATGTATTATTATTTAAGGCCATGTTATCTATTAAGCCTATTTTTGTTTTGCTCAAAATTTTTCCCAACATCTTAAAAAAATTCTACTACTACCAGATTCCTTAGATAAGGATTTATAGAGAACTCTCCCACAATGTCCATAGCATTCTGTGGCCAAATCATTTTGGGAAGTGCTGGACTAGATTATCTCAGATTCCTCTAAGCTTGAAGGTGGTTCTGTAATCATCTAATTAATCTACTCTAACCCCAAATAACCTAAATTACATGCTCTTGTTCCCTTAGGTTGAATTCTCCGTCTGATTGCTAATATTCTTATGTCCAGTTTAAAATGGTCTCCCCATGTAGGTGCACATGACAGTAATCCCATTTTCTGCCTTCAGTAGATCTGGCCACCCCTCCAACTTCATTTCATTCTGTTTCTCTATTTCTTTAGGTTAGTCTAGACATTTCCAGGATGAGCTCCCATCTCTCTCTCTCTCTCTTTTTATATATATATATATATATATATATGTATGCCTGCAACAATAGCTACAGCACAATATTATTACACAGTTCTTATATGAAGCGGCTTGTCTTCCCCTTGGAGAATACCTGGCCAAAGGCCCCTGTTTCTTGATGTTGAACCCAGATCTACTTACAGTAAACTCTAGGGAAATAGAATCTTGCTGGCTTCACTCACCACAGTCCTGGAAATAACTGAGGGTCAGGGAAGAAATTAAAATGCTAAAGTAGCTCCAAAGTCATTCGATTAGATTCTCATACACACATGCACATCAAATGCTTCTCTGAAGAATTAAGTCCATCACCAATTAAGCACCACTGCACAACACATTACTATAGTATGCTAATAACCCTTAATGGACATCAAGACATTAGGAGATAGACAATCACTGTCTTAGAACAGGAAAGTCAGGTCAGGGGCAATCCTAATAAAGAGATGACTTCTATGCTGCATTTACAAGTAAAATTACCAGCCCTACTCAAACTCTACTTGTGACTCGTGCCAAATGGTGATGGTAGGGGAGCCGGACTGGACACGTGGCTTTTGTACTTGGAAGCTGTGTGACCAAAGCTAAGTCACTTCCCCTTTTTTTCAAACTCCAGTTTCCTCCAGGAAGAGAACTACCATGACTCTGCATGGGGATTGTGCTTGCACAATCTACGCCACAGACCTGTCATGACAAAGTACAGTGACCATTATGAATGAGTTGCGGGGGAACCATCAGCTAAAGATTTGCTGCCTGAGGACTGACCCAGAGGCAGTGGGGGAGGCCAGCCACGGGAACAAAACCAGAAATCTCTAAAGAACTAAAAGATCTCCAAAGTGACCCCTTCCACTTCCATCTGTGATGTTATTAAATGATTAAAAACCTACAGCAAGTAGGCACATTAGCGATACAAACCTTGTAGCCCAATTCTTTAGTCTTTTCTTCGAGCATGGCATATTTCTCTTTATTCCGGCTCAGGTGCTCTTTATCGCCAGTTCCCTCTACATGCTTTAGTTTTTGATGAGAAATTTCCAACTGCTTCTGATAATGATGATGCTTTTCAATTTTGGCTTCAAAATGTTTAAGCTCCTCCTACAACATAGTTAATAGGAATAAATGACTTTCCTTATGTTCTTGATGCTAACTTGAGTCCCTGAAAAATGTTCAAAATAAACTTTTAAGAATTTTCATAAGTAATTATATGCAAAGGCTTTGCACATAAGAACTAGACACTTCGGGGGAAGGACTAACATTTTTGAATACTCAAGACACATCCCTCAAACAGCCAATGAATCTCTGCCACTATTATCTGTGTGACCTAAGCTTATCATTAATCTCTCTGGGTCTAAGAGTCCTTCCTTTTCTGTAAATGGAGAGAATTAGACTAGATAAGCTTTTAGTTCTAAATTCACATTACAATGGTAAAGAAAAACAAGCACTAATGCCAAAGCACATGGAAGGTACTCCCTCAAAAGTACATACATATGTCCAATACTTATGATATCATTTGTGGGGGGAATTCTCTTGCCAATGACAACTATAAGTCTAATCTTTTTCTAATATGGTAAACCCTTGGTTAACCATCACCAGACTAACAGTAACCTCAAGGAACCAGTCCTGAGGAAAATCTGGAAAAGTGAAGGTAGAAATCAGGGTGAGCCAAGCTATAGAAAGGCACCCCAAATATAAAGGTGCCACGGTAGGCTGAGTATCTGATCATGTTGGTCAATTAAGGTATTACTGTCAGGACCTGAGTTTTTTATATTAGTGAATTGACTTAATGTTCTTAACTAACATTTTGATTCCACAGGGGATGTGCTAGCATGAAAGAATTTATCAAGGTAAAGAGGAAAGACCCCTGCAGTGGGAGTGGGGACAACTGGGTTCACATCCCAACTTGGCCACTGATGAGCAAACCATTTTCCCTCTGTGGACCTCAGTTTTCTCATTTGTAAAACAAGAGTGTTGTATCAGATGGTCTCTAAGGCCTTTCCTTAATAGACTATGAATCTAGGAAAATGTAGAGGGTTTACAGAAATGAAAGGAGACCAAAAAAAACAAACTCATAGTTGCAGAATGAAAGTAGAAGGGAAAAAGCAGGGGACAAGGAAAAAAATATGGGACTGAGTATGTCAGCTGTGTTACTTCTGAAAAAAAGAAGGTAACTTATTTTGCAAAGATACAAGACATTAAAAAAACAATGGTCAGACTACATCTAGAGTGATGTATTCAGTTTGGGAGGTTTCATTTTAGATTCAATATGAGAAACTTTCTAACAGTTACAGCTGTGACGGGATGGATTGAGAAGGCTAACTGAGAATCTATAATACTATGGAAGAATTATTTTGATCCTTTCTTACCCGGAACGAATCCAGTTCCTTCTGAGTAAAGTTTGCTGTTTTAGCCATGTCCCACAAATCAATTACTCTTGGTTCTTCAAACTCTAAAATAAAATTCAAAAATTGTAAAGAAACTATGGCAGGTGCTAACATGTGACTTTAACATTTTCAAAAAAGAAATTGAAATGCATGATCCAGAACACAGGAATTGACCCTAACCCAATCAAATTTTTTTTTTGATGTAAATCAGTAATGAATGAGGCTTAAATCGCTTTCCCTTTATGGGTCTCAGTTTCCCATCAGTAAAATAAAAGGCCAAGGTCTCTCCCAGCCCTAGGATGGTATGAGTCAAAATCTCATATGTCGTTTAAGTGAACCTTAATCTGATATTTAAGTGATAATTACATAAAATCCACTATGCTGAAAAATGACCAAGTTCAGCCTTTAAGAAACAAAATCCCAAAGTAAAGATGTGATCAGTGGATAGAATGTGTTAGGGACCAGTGTGAAGAAGAAACCCATCTGAGTGGCTCGGGAAAAATTTCAGAGAGGAGGTAGCAATGTTGCCTCACTTTAAGGATGAGCAAGATTTCATCAGGTAGAGAGATGTGGAGGGAGTATATTCTGAGTGAGAGAACAGCTACTAGACCCATGGGGGGTGGGTGAGGAGGAAGAATATAAATAAGCCTGTCAACTTCCTGGGAGGGCCTTAAGAGCTGAGCAACGCTCCATGATGTGGCCACAGCTATGGATCAGAACCACTGTTCTGGTGGTCCTGCGCTGGAGAATCCATTATGTTTTAGTTGAAGTAAAAAAGGAAGGGGGTAACAAACATGATCTTTGACAAAGCGAAAACAAAGACATCTAAATGAAACAGATAATCAAGAAAATAACATTTTGCTAATTTGACAATAAATATAAACATATATACACACCAAATGTCATAGCATCCAAATTCTTGAAGAAAAAGTTAAATGAGTTACAAGAAGAAATAGACAGCAAAACTATAACTATCTGGGACTCCAACTTTTTCTTCTCAGAACTAGATAAATCTGAATCATAAAATAAATAAGAAGAGATGAATAGAATCTTAGAAAACTTAGATATTATAGACCTCTAGAGAAAAGTGAATGGAATCACAGATTAAAAATTAATTAGAAATTAATCTTAAAGAATAAGTGGATCAAAGAAAAAAAATCACAGAACCAATTTCATTAAAGAGAATGACAAGAGTGAGACAACATATTAAACTTTGTGAGATGCAACCAAGATATAACAAAAGTTATATCCCTAATTGTGTCCACCAATAAAAAAGAGAAAGCATAGACCTAATTGGGGATGCACCTAAAAAGATTAGAAAAAGAATAAATCTAAAATCCTCAAATAACAAAATGAAAATCTAGGAAAAGGTAAAATTAATAAAACTGAAAGTATAAAAAATTCAACTAATAAAAGTAGGAGCTGATTTTGTGAGAAAACCTCTTAACAAAAACAGATTAAACCACTGGTTAATTTCACACACAAAAAAAGAAAATCAAATTATCAGTATTAGAAATGAAAAGGGTGAAGGTATTACCAATGAAGATGTAGTTAAATTATTTGGATCTATTATGCATAATTATATGCCAATAAAACCAACAATTTAAGTAAAATAGATTAATATTTCCAAAACTATAAATTGTCCAGACTAATAAAAGAGGAGTCATTATAAATAATCCTATCTCAGAAAAAGAAATTGAACAGACCCTAAAGGATCTCTCTAAGAAAAAAATCCTCAGGACCAGATAAATTCACAAATGAACTTTACCACATTTAAGAAATAATTAAAATACCATATCAACTACTAAAAAAACAGGTAAGGAGTCTACCAATTTTTTTTTTTTTTGGACACAAATATGGTTGTGATATCTAAACCAAAGAGAGAAAGAAAATGATAGGCTGATTTCCCTAATGAATACTGCTATGCAAAAATTTTAAATAAAATACTTGCAAGGAGATTCCAGCAATTATACAGGAATGCAGGATTGGCTAAAAATTAGTAAAACTATGAGCATAATTGACCTTATCAATAACAAAAACAATAAAAACCATATGATTATATGAAGAGATGTTGAAAAATCTTTTGCTAAAAATACAACACCCATTCTCACAAAAACACTGAAAAGCACAGTACCAAATGAAATCTTTCCAATAAGTTTGGCAAGGACTTCCATTATCACCATTTATAGTCAATATTTTATTAAAATATTCTAACTATAGCAATAAGAAACTGCTATATGACATGTATCTGGAGTGAGAAATACATATGATATAATAAGTTATAAAACACTATTTAAGAATAAGAATAGGCAATGGGAAAACAAAATTATCAGTCTTTGCAGATGATACGATGATATGCTTTTTGTTGTGTTAATAAGTTGTATCAGACTTTTCATAACCCCCTCTTATTTTCTTGGCAAAATATTAGCGTGATTAACCATTTCCTTCTCCAGCTTATTTTTTTAGATAAGGAAACTCTGATGAACACAGTTAAGTGACTTATGCAGGGTCCCACATTTATTAAGTATCTGAGACCAGATCTGATTCAGGAAGAAGAGTCTTCCTGACTCCAGGCCAGGTAATCTATCCATTGTTAACTGCCTAAATGTATTATTTAGAAAACCCTAGACAATCAACTAAAAAACTAGTCAAAGTAATTAACAATTTTAGCAAAGGTGAAGATTACAAAATAAACCCATATAAACTGTCAGCATTCTACATGCTACTAGCAAAACACAGCAGGAAGAGACAGATAAATTCCATTCAAAATAATTGAAGAGAATATAAAGTACTTAGGGCCTACCTGCCAAGACAAGCTCAGGGACACGTATGAACACAATTACAAAATATTTTACACAAATAAAGATAGAAGTAAGCAACTAAAGAAATATCTATTGCTCTTGTGTAGGCCAAGCCAATATAATAAAAATGACAATTCTACCTAAATTAATTTTCTTATTCATAACTGTACCAATCAAACTACCAAACACATATTTTATAGAGCTAGGAAAAAAAAAATTCAACAGAGAGACCAAAAGGTCAAGGACATCAAGGAATCAATGAAAAACAAAACAAAACAAAACATGTGAAGGCAGACAGCCCAGCAGTACTAGATTTCAAGCCATATTACATAATGATCATCATCGAAGGAATCTGGTACTGGTTAAGAAATACAGTGGTGGGTCAGTGGAAGAGATTAGGAACACAATACAGAGTAATAAATGACCATAGTCACCTAGCATTTGATAAATGTAAAGAGTCAAGCTCATGGGGAAAAAAAAAAAAAACTTGCCATATGATAAACAACAGAGACAATGATGTGATTCAACCATCCTAGAGAACAATTTGGAATTATGTTCAAAGGTCTATAAAACTGTACCTCTTGTTTGATTCAGCAATACCACTATAAGGACCCAAAGAGATCAAAGGAAAGGGAAAAGGACCTATATTTATAAAGATGTTTAGAGCAACCTTTTCTATGGGGGCAAATAAATGGAAATTAACGAAATAAATTCAGTAAGAGCAGCCCGGTAACAGGGATCATTTGTGAAAGACTTAGCCACTCTATGATAACTAGCACTATTTCATACTTTTAATAAATTGTTACTGAGTGACTGAGTGATATACAAGTGCAGAAAAGTTGGGATCTACATTGGTTGAGAGAGAACCATAATGATAAAATCAAAGATCCTTGATTCACTTCCTTAGTACTTTGTTAAATATTTTACATAATTTTCTTTTCTTACCCTCAGGATAGTCCTATATGGTATATTATTAAGGAAACTAGAGCTACAAGAAGTTGACTTGCAGAAGATCACAAAGCTAGTAAATATGAGAGGCAGAATTCAACCCAGGTCTCCTAAGTCGTGCTTCCCACTACATCTCACAAAATGCATTCCACCTAAAGCAAAAATTTTCTCAATCCATAAAGAAAATCTTGTTGCATCGACAATTCATCATTCAAAATTCATTAGGCAGCTTCTGTAAGCCCATTACCGAACCAGGCACACTGAGGTATAAATAATAAAAGGCATAACCCTTGCTCTGGGAGAGATTAAAATCTAGGCAGACAGTGCATATCTAGAAACAGCTCTAAAAACACCATGAAACAATTTATGACAAATCTAAGTGACGTGGGAGCTCTGAGAGAGCCAAGCTAATGAGGTTATATTTAAAATGGGGAAAAACGCTTCAGCTATGCTCTGTACCCTCGGCCTCTAGCCTGGTGCCCCAAATAGAAGGCACTGCACAGTGGCTTGGTAGTTGGTGAAGATAACTGTGAATCAGTATTATACTGATCATTTTAACCTTGTCTGACTCAGTACTTGTAGATGTCATCGCCGTCAGTTTTTGAGCTGAAACCCCAAGGAAGCTCACCGCTGTCTGCATCGTAACCCTGGTGACTGACTTTCCGTAAGCGGTCGAAGCCCTGGTTGATGCTCCGGAGTTTGTCTTTCAGCTCCGTGTGCCTGCTGTGGAGGACGTCTTCTTTGATGGGGTTCCCATCCAACGGGCTGATGACATTTTTGTGGCTCTCTGTTGAAAAAACAGTAAAACAACAACTGACTTGGTACCTTCTCAACGAGGGCTTTGTGAGGGGAACAGGAGGGGAATGCGCCCGCGCCCCTCCCTCCCACAGCAGCCAAAGCTCAACAGGTGCTGAGTCTCTAACAGTCATTAATGTCAGAGAGGTAGGAGTCAGACTTTGATCTTCCGAGTCCTGAGCTTTACCTTTTATGCCATGCTAGAAAATCAAAACAAAAATGAAATAGAATGTTCTCCCAGAACTTTTCTCATTTTACAGAAAAGTTAAAACCTATTTCCCAATCCACTGTTCAATTGCCCCACACATAGTGGAACTTCACATTTACTCTGTAACAATCCTTTTCGTGATGGCTAAAATAAAACCATCTTTCCTAAAGGATGTTAATTTCTCCTTTGACAATTTTTAAAAACAAGCTTGTTTTGTTTCATATTCTCCACATAATGGCTTAAGAGTAGGATATCCACCTTAAAATAAACTGTGATGAAAACTACACTTTCACAGAAACAAATGTCTGCAATGCTACGTATAACCTGATGGTTAACTTTTATTTCAAACTGCCCCCAAATTCCTGCTTCATCCCTGCTCATCAAGCTAACCTTCTGTCACTTTGCCAGTGTCTACAATCTGCTCCATTTGGCAGTTTGTGAGAATGGAGGAACACAGATCTGTCACTTTGGATAGGTCATGTGTCTAATAATAGAGTCTGGTAACATATAAAATCATGCTGGTCTAAATAGCTGAAAAAAATCTGCAATTTTCCACTTTGGTGAAGGAGACGTACGACCTGTTAAAGATTACTAATTACTAACTCTAACTCTAACGTATCAAAAAAAAACAAAAAACAAACAAAAAAACCCCCCACCATCTAATCTGAGGGAAAGAAAAGCAGACTAGGAGTTAGGAGGCCTGAATTCCAGTTCTAGCTATATTGATTCAATTCAGCAAACACTAAAAACCCATAATGGGTAAGGTGTTTTATTCAGCAAGATACAAAGCTGGAGATGAGGCCATCCTTGTTCTCAAGGAATTTGTAATCTATGAGGGGAGTTAGGGCGTGTGCACACACAACATAAAGCAGAGTGTGATACAGGCAAGGGAGACAAAGAAAACTGGAAAAGGAAGCTGCAATTTCTGTGCATTTCATGGAGGAGATCCATTGAGTAGGGCTCGCTCTGAGGAAGGGTGGGCAGGCTGAAGTCTCAGGAAACAAGGATTGGCTGCAATGTCCACAGCAAGAAAGAGAGCTGAGGGAAGGAAAGCTTGGTTCAAACCAGGCTGTGGAGGCCCTAACATGCCAGGCTAAGGGCTTTGTATCCTGTCTCACAGGCAATAAGGAAACAGTACAGAGGAATATTCATGGTCAGACCATACATAAGGAGAATGAATTCACTGAGAGAAGAGTGGATTAGGAAGGGAGAGATGCTCCAGGCAGGAAGGCTACCTGGGAACTATTACAATATTCCGGGAAAGAGGTAATGAGGACCTGGACTGAGGACCTGGTGGTGTGGAGAGGAGGGCAAGGACAATAATCAGAATAAACATTTAAAGTTTGCAAAGCCCTTTACATGGATCTACTCATCTAACTCTTAAAACAACCTTGTGTACTGTTATCTTCATTTTACAAATGAGCAAATGGAGACACACTGAGAGATTAGATTAGATTTGAAGGCAGGATTCTCAGCTCCAAGTTCATTTCTCTTTCTGTTCCATCATTTTGCCCTCATCCAGGTGTGAGGGAGCCAATGGAGGAGCCACCAAGGGGATGTGGCCCTGGAGGTGGGGAGAGTGGTAGGCAAGGGAGCCCGAGGTCCTTGGTGATATGATACCAGCTACTTTGGGAAAGTTAAGTGGATGGAAGGAAGAATATCCAGGCAGAGAGGCTGGTCAACAAGGTTCCAAGCTAAAAAAAGGTCAAGAGGATGGAAGCCAAGACGAGATCTGGGGCCATGAAGAGAGACTTCTTAGCGTTGGGAGACCAAATGCTGAGGTGGCAGCAGCACTGGTGTGGACAGCCTTTCCAAAGGTTAAGAGGAAAAGACAAATGGACTCTAAGTGCAGGACTTCAAAGGATAGGCAAAAATCCAACAGGTCAAGAGAAAGGAGATCCCAGACAGAGAGAGACCAAAACATCAGAGAGGGGCAGCTTGGCTGAGGGGCACAGAGCGTGGCAGCTCACCACAGGTGGCCAATTGGCCCGGTGCCGTGAATGCCAAGCAAAAGCTTTGATCCTATTCAGGAGGCGGGGGGGGAGCCACTAAAGATTTTGCAGAGTTAAATGAACTTTTTTTTTTTTTTTTTAAAGAAAGGGGAGAGACAAGTGTATTTATAGGCAGACAGAAAGGAGCAAGGAGGAAGACTGAAGATATGGATGACCGATGGAGTGTCCAAAGGAGCAAGGCACCAGAGGAATGGGATCAGGGTCACCATGAAAGGGGCCAGCCTCAGTAAGCAAGACCTTATTTTATCCATGAGGCCAGATACACAAAGCAGTGCTGTAGCTTGAAGGAGGAGAGAGGAAGTCAGGTGAGTGAATGTACATAAGTGGAATATGATTCCTACAGATGGGGAAACTGAGCCTTAAAAAAGCAAAATGATTTGCACAGGCAGAGAGCCAGTATGGTTGTGTTCTCCCCTTCATTCTCTTATACCCCGCCTCCTCCCCCCAATATACCTTTCATGTGGATAATGGACTCTCTGCTGCAAAGCCCTTCCTCAATATCTTCCCTACTGCCATGGCCCCTGACAGTCTGGCACTATCTGACCTTTCCAAGCTTTTCCTGATTCTTCCCACATATGCTCTATACTCTTTCCCCCTGCCAATATCTGCAATGTCCTCCTCCTCTACCTGTTGAATCTATCATTTAAATGTTCCCTCCTCAAGAAGCCCTTCTGATCCCCCCCCCCCCCAATCTCCATATGACTCCTGCATAGGAAACATTTTGTTTTGTACCTAATGGATTTATCATGTATTACAATAAACTTTTTATAGGTCAAAAATCTCCTTGTAAGGAAATAAGCTCCTCTAACTGAATGCAAACTCGAATTTAGCACTTAAGTTCTTCACAGTGTGGTGAGTGCCAGCCATCTTTGCAGACATATTTACCTTTTTCTTTTCCATGCCCTCTACATTTCAAGCAAAAGGATTTCCCTGCTGTCCCCTCAACCTCAGCCTTCCATGGCATCTGCACCTTATATGGTCTTTACCTTAACTCACAGCTCAATTCTCCTATCCCCTCCTGATCTCCTCCGTTGTTAGGAGCAGCTTCTTCTTCCAACTATCTTCTTCTATCCCACTGCCTTGTACATGACAGGAATTAGATAAATGCTGGCTGAATTTAACTGGATCACTTATATGTAAAAATATACTCCCATGTAGACCGTACATTCCTTGAGGGCAGTGACTTTGTTGTTGTTGCCCGAGTACCCCCGCAGCAACTAGCAAAGCCCGTCCCAAGGACTTAGTTATTCTCTCTGGCTGGATGATTTCTAGATTGCTCTAACCAGCCCTGGTTTCTCTGCTGAGAGCCAGCTGCCCTGTGGACATGTCAGAGTGGAGGTCCTGGAAACATTTCAACTAAAACAAAACTCAAGTCCTTTCCCTCCAGCCCTCCCTGCTCCTCCGCAGAGCCCAACACCACCTCACAGGCACCCAGGCCTGGGGCTGGATGTCCTTGGTCTGTCCCCAGCCATGCTCTTTACATGGCTTGATCATGAAAATGTGAGCTTCCTGAGGGTAGGGTCAATTTTTGCCTGACTTCGTACCCTCAGCATTTAACACACTTTCAAAAATGCCTGCTGACTGGTTAGCAAATGAATGAATGACTGAGGACAAAGACCATGTTTTATCTAAAATCTTCTAGTTCCCTCAAATAGTTCCTTATATACTGTGGGTGCTTAAATAAACATTTATCGAAATCCATGATATCCTGGATTCAAGTACATATAATTGTGATGATTGCATTAGCACTCTGGATACCTTAGAATCAGTCAGAGTCAGGATAAGCAAAAGTCCTTAGTCTTTATTCTTGGTCTTTAGGGGTAGGATTGAATTGGATGGAAGTAGAATCTTCCTTCTTCACCTCCCGCCCAGAGAATGACCCTGGCTAGTCTTACTCCACCCCCTAGTCCCTCCTACAATTCTCTGTATACACCAATTATCGAGCCAGCACAGGATAGTGGGAAGGGCCATTCCCCAAGCATATGCCCATAGAGTATTGTCCAATCGGTAATTAGCCTTAAGTGCTTGAACTGACTTCAGTGCAACAACTCAAGAGTTTCAGCCCTCTACATATAATAATTTAAAAAAAAAAAAAAAAAACAGCCACCAAAATATGTCCATGGTGGAAACCCCACACAATTACTTATACCATATTTTCTTTCTATAGTCAGCAAAGGTTCAGGCATTAAAATGTCAGGCTTACTGTAATACTTAAGAAGTTAATAGAACACTGTTTGGAAAACAAAGATGTTTTTTGTTTATGAATATTTCAGCATTATCAGGAGTACCTTCTGTTCTGCTCACAGTTTCTAAAAGGACGTTATATTCATGGACTTTTTCTTTATGATGTTTAAATTCCCGCCACAGTTTATCTAACTCCTCACTGGAAAATTTCCCAGAGGTTTTAGCCTGAGGAGAAAAAGGAAAACAGAGAAATTCAAGTTACAAGATTAAATTTTGTTCACATAAGCAATAATATTTACATTTATATAGTTCTTTTCTCAGAACTACCCAGTACTTAGGACTAAGAAATGGAAGGAAAAATAGAGATCATATAATTTTAATCTGTATAATTAGTGATCTAGAGTATTCTTTCATATGGTTATTAGTTTGAGTTTCTTCTTTTGAAAATGTTTCTATCTTTTGGTGATAATTTTTAGTGTTATGTATTTGTGTCAGTTCCCTCAGTATCTTTATCTTCTTCTACATCAGACTTTTATTACATATTTGCTGTGAAGATTTTCCATTAATCTGCTTTTCTAACTTCTAGGGACATTGATTTTCTTCATGCAAAAAAAAAAAAAAAAAAAAAAAAAGTCTTTTCACTTTATGTAACCATACTTTACTTGATTCCCTGAACATCTTCTTGCTGCATTGCTGTCTTTCTGAAACATTTTTCTTCACAAAGCCATCATTTCTGAACTCATTTAAAAAACAGGAGGAAAGGTAGAAATTGCATACAATAAACTTCCTTAATGCAGGGTCTGTACCCAGTAGATCAAAAATTAAAGACGCAGTGGGGAAAGTAGAAAGGATACTATATTTGCAAGCATAGGATTTGGGTTCAAATCCTGATTCTGCTAATGACTAAGTCATATGATCCTGGGAAAATTACAAGATGTTGCCTCAATAACTTCCTGATTCTTTAACTCAGAGACTTCACTGCATCAGTATCCAAACCACACACTTGCTGTTTCATCTTAAGATGTTTCCTAGAAACTTATATGTAAATGTGAGGAATTGTATCATAAATAATAAAAATGATGTACACCCCCAAATATATAGTTTATATTAGTAATTCTAATGACAAAGAACATGGGGCAGGCCCCATGTCATAACAACTATGCGTATGTGTGTGTCATTAAAATGTGAGCTCCCTGAGGGTAGAGTCAATTTTTGCCTGACTTTGTACCTTCAGGTTAATGTGATAATATTAAAGTACCTCTGCACATGATTAATCTTCAAAAGAGGAGTTGATATGATACATCTAAGACAAATCCAGCTCTTAAGCCAGGAAGGCTAAAATGCTATCTGCCATACCCCCTCCTGGAGAAGAAAGATGGAGCAGAATACTCATAGCAAATAAATAAATAATTATAAATAAATGATTCACCATTCTCATTTAAGAAACATCTGAATTTTCTGTAACTGTTTTTCATTATGCTTTTAGATAGAGGATGTATTCCTCAATTTTATTGTGGAATAATGAGGGAAACAAGGCAATGTAAATAAACTGGAAACTATGTGTTTTTTCCCCACACAAGAAATACCTTTCTTGATCTGGTATTTAGAGCTGAAAGGCCCTTAGAGAAGGTCATGTTCCTTCTTTGCTCAATATGAACAAGAGGAAAGGTGCACATAAACAACACTAACTACCTCATTTTATAGATGAGAGAACTGAGTCCAAGGAGGTGAGGTGGCCCAGAATAAGCACTTCATAAATGCTTGGAGGTTACATGACAGTACGTGGTACAAGTACAAACAAAACTAAACTTTACCTTATTCCATAATTTTTCTAGTCTTGGATCATCCAGCACATCATTTTCTGTGCCATCATTGATGTAATTGGTATTTATCAGCTGAGCATCCTTCTTCCCATCTAGTCCATATTTAGCCAAAATGACTAAAGAAGAGAATTTTTATTGATTAAATAATATTTTGCATACATTAAAAAAAATCTTAAAAGAGATTTAAAACTAGCTCATTTGCAAGAGTCCTGTGTCTTAGCAAATAGTGACAAGACCAGCAGGTCCCCCTGCCATAGTTTACAAAGCATTGTACTTAAAACATTGAGATGTGAAGAGTGAATCAAGTGGATCAATCCTCGCCCCCAACTTATAGAGGGAAACTGAGGCTCCCAGAGGTACAGTGATCTGTCCAGGGCCAGACAATGGCATGTTTGGGTTAAACAGGAACAAAGCTAGAAAACTGAGACACAAGATAGCTAGGGGTAGACAGGGAGAGCTGAGCTATTTTGGACAAAACACTAGATTTGGAGGCCGGTGTCATCACTGCTGAATGCTGCCACATGTCCCTGAACAGGTCACATTGGCTCAGTGAGCCTGTCTTTTTGTCCATAAAACAAGGCTTCAGAGACAGCTGATGTTAGTTAACAAGAGCTGCCATTTACACTGGACTTGAAGGACCGTAGGATGCGGTCTATCTCCTCTCTTGTAGGAGGCGATGTTCACCACTGTGGGAGGGGCTACAACGATCCTTTTGGTATAGATGGGGAAATGTGTGTCTCAGAGAGGGTCACCCAGCTTGTTAAGAGTTTGAGCCTGGGTTCCAACTCTAGATCTGGCCCTCTGTCCACTGTGTCATCCATTGTCTATCTAACAAGGTAAACTCCTTCATTTTACAGATAAAGAAACAGTCCCAAAAAGGTTTGCTCTCTCCTGCAAGCCACCTCATCTAGCTCCAGACTTTTTACACGTAGGTTCCTTCCCATACTCTGTGTTTCTTACTCTTTACTGCATCCACCATTCTGTCTCTGGTGGTTATTTTTAATATAATATATAAAGTATTATTATATAGTGTACATATATAATATAAAGTATGTTTTTATATAGTATAAAAGTATATATTATAAAGTATAGACTAAATTAATATTTAAAAAATAAATATTTTCAAATACATGTAAAGATAGTTTTCATTTTAATTTTTATAAGATTTTGTGTTGCAAAATTTTCTCCCTCGCTCCCTTACCACTCTCCTCCCTAAGACAGAAAGAAATGTGATATAGTTTAATATATGCAATCCTTCTAAACAAATTTCCACATTTGTCATGTTATGCAAAAAAAAAAAAAAAAAATCAGACCAAAAAAGGGGAAAAAAAAATCACAAGAAAGAAAAACAAAAAAAGATGAAAATACTATGTTGTGATCCACAGTCTCCATAGCTCTCTCTTTGAATGCGGATGACATTTTCCGTCACAAGTCTAATGTAATTGCCTTGGATCATCTCATTGTTGTTGAAAAGAGCCAAGTCCATCACAACTGATCATTGTGTTACTGTTACTTATTCTTGCTGTTACTGTGTACAATGAACAACACACTTCACTCAGCATCAGTTCACGTAAATCTCTCCAGGCCTTTCTGAAATCAGCCTGCTGATCATTTCTTATAGAATCATGACTTAGCCAGCCATTCCCCAGCTGATGAGTAGCCACTCAGTTTCCAGTTCCTGATCCTTTTCCCTCTTACATGATCTCTTTGGGATATAAACCTAGTAGATCAAAGGATATGCACAGTTTGATAGCCTTTTGGGCCCAATTCCAAGTTGCTCTCCAGAATGATTGGATCATTCACAATTCCACCGACAATGTATCAGTGTTCCACTTTTCCTATAGCCCCTCCAACATTTGTCATTATCTTTTTTTGTCATCTTAGCCAATCTGAGAGATGTGAAGTGGTACCTCTGAGTTGTCTTAATTTGCATTTCTCTAATCAATAGTAATTTAGAGTAATTTTTCCATGACTAAAAATGGTTTCAATTTCTTCATCTAAAAATTATCTTTTCATATCCTTTGACCATTTATCAACTGAGGCATGCCTTATATTCTTAGAAATTTGAGTCAGTCTTTTATATGTTTTAGAAATGATGGCCCTGGTGTTTTTCTATCAGCTGTCTTGTCTACAATCAAGGCTGACCCCCCCCCCCAACCCCCACATCTTAGCTTTAGCTTCCTTTCAGGGTCAGATAATTATCTCCCACCCCCACTGGGGCCAGGCCCTGCCCTTATCAAATCAGTATGTTTCTTTCATAGATGACCCTGTGCTGAGAAAGAAGATGGAATCTTAGAGGATAGAAAAGCAGGCTCTGAGGGCAAGATGCCCTAGGCTCCCATAATGGCTGGGTGCCCCATGGCAGTTAGAACTCTTGTAACATATGGCCATGTTCTCTATTGATAGAGGAAATGTCCTCTGGAGGGCAGGGCTTACTTCCCCTTTGTCTTTGTATCCTCAGGACTGAAAGCAGTTCTGAGCACACAGTAGTACTTTAATATTCTCTTGGTGATTGATTCTATCATTACTCCCAGTTCTTTTCAGACTTTACACAGGCTAAGTCTAATACTTTTCCACACTAAGAAAACTTGCCAAATCAACCCATAAATGTTTATTAGATGCTTCCTAGATTCAGAGAACTATGTTTAAGTTCTGGGAGAGATACTGAAGATAAAAAAATTAGCTTGCAGTCTGGTAGGGGCTAAGATACAAACATAGGCCACTCTAATACATGTTACTAGGCAAATACATTAAAGATGTGCAAAATATTAAGTGGGGCCCAAGGAGAAGATTGTTAACAATCAGAGTGATCAGGAAAAGCTTCACAGAGGAGGCAGCATTTAAGTGTGGATAGGAGATGTCTGTGGGCATTTAAAGATACCTGATTTCTACCTTGCTTGCTTTCCAAAATGGGATTTATATATGTATAAAATTATAAAGCTTAAAAAAATCAAAAGATGAGATAAATAGCTGCCAAATTGTTAATTACTGTGGGGAAAGGAGGGAAGAGAAGAGAGCTGAATCTACAGCTGAGCTTCCTGAAGGCTCAGGGAACTTGTCTGATTAGTCAGTTCTCATGTGCCTCACAAAAGGAAGCAGACCCATTCAGGTGGATAAGCTTTCAGAATACACGCTGAATTCTAGGAGAAAGGCATTACTTGGGCCATTACATGAGCCGCAACTCTGCCTATTCCAATTCTTCTCTTCCTTCAAGGCCCAGCCCGGATATAGATCCTTACATTTCCAATTCTCCCAGCTCTGAGAGATTGCCTTCCACTGCCTTCCACAACCTCACTTCCTTCTCTGCTTGGAACCTTTCAGGGACTTGTGACATACTAGCTCAGCCATTTGTATTTCAACTCCCCTAGAAGATGATGGAAACCTTGAGGATAGGAGCTGTGTTGTTTTTCATCTTCACAGGTCTAACAAGTAAGCACTACATGCACAGCAGGTATTAATAAAGGTTGAATTGACTACAAGATGTTGGCTAACATAAGCTAGTTTGCAAATGATATAGAAACATTTGTCAGATGTGCATTTTAAAATATTAAAATAAAATACACTAAAAATTAAATTAAAATCCATTTTAAAATGTACCATTATCAGAGCTTAAGGCTGTTAGAACACTGAAATTAGATGCTCAGAATTCAGTGGGCATGTGGCACATTCCCATGATCTAATTTAACAGAGAACATAGAGGAACGTACAGTTAATATGTCCATTAGGCTACTTTCCAAACTCAGTGTCCCCAGTGAGCTTTTGACAAGGGCTGGATTGTAGTCAATTAATGGTTGAATTAGCTGAGGGGTATCCAAAGAGCTGACATCCTGAGTTGTTGATTACAGAAAAATCCATGTGCTTCTCCTACCAGACATACGGGAGGGAATCAGGAAGGGCAGACATCCTATTGGGAACCTGACTTGTACTCTTTTGCACAGATGATGGTTTGGAAAGGTGCAGACCTGCCTGTGTTTAAGAAATATTTGTCTAAAAGAAGTCTTACAAATTCATTATATGTACTGTTATTTCTGTATCAAACTTAGCAGTATCTAAAAAATCCAAAGAAGGTAGAGGGCATGGGCAAAGACATGCCCAAGAACAAATGGGAATTTGTCCATGAGCTCATTATGTGGCTAGCAACTAGTGCTCTCTGGTAGGCAGGTATCCAATAAATGTTCTGAGAAAACCTGAATTGACTTGACTGGCCCCCGAGGGGAAGCAGGGGTATAGAGGTTTGGGGGAGGACAGTACTGTGCAAAGAACAGCAGGTCACTGTAGTTTAAAGGAATCAAAAGGTGGAAACAAAAGGGGGCAACAGAAGGTCAAAGGAGAAGCGGTGGGCAGATTGCCTTGGTTTTGTAAAATGGCCTCAAATAGCTTAATTTCTTAGGATTAAAAGTTTAAACAGAAACCTGGTGACTAATTTTCCATACTATGCTGCTGCTGCTACTGTTTAATTCTAAGACATCACTAGATTCATCCATCTCTCTTTTTTACATACACACAAATGGACAACTCTATAGGTCTAACTCTTTGTCATAAACTGGATAAGAGGTTCATCTGATTTCCCCTTTGTGGACCCTGGATCTCTTCTGAGAGTCACTGCAATGTTTCAGATCTCAATGGAACCAGCACAACATCTGCTACAAATGTGTGGAGAATGTGACCATCCAATAAACAGAGTGTGTTTATTTGTTGCCACCCTAAATGGCAAACATTCCAAAAGTCAATCAGCTAACAAGCATCTCTTAAACATCAACTATACAAGCTCCGAGATATGATATTCACACCGCTCCTGAGAGTGACAAGTGTGTCTGGGACCCAGGTCTGTTGACCCAAGGCTAGCACTCTTTCTACTACAAAGCATCACAAACAATAAACCCTTGCTGTCCTTACTCTTTTACTTCACTTTCACTTTCCAATCAACTGAGTTTAGTAATGGTACTTTCTTTTTCTCTTTAAGTATCCTTTTGCAAGGTAAGCCTCAGGTTACAATATTATCTAATGCATTTGGGCTGTAGAAGATGTTTATTATTACAGTATTGAAGAATTTAGAATTGTAAGGGATGCCAGAGATGGTCTGATCCTTGCTCCTCCTTTTATGGATATAGAAGCTGAGGTATGGCCAGTGTCCCACGGTCATAGCCAGCAAGTGACAAACTCAGATTCGATGCTGGGCCTTCCAGTGCCATGATTTCCACAACATGATGCTGCTCTGGATCACTCTCAATACCCTCATTATCTTCAATTCCCCCTCTAATCTGACCATAGATAAAACTTGGACTCACTGGCTGCCAGGGGTGAGTGGCGAGCAAGCCCTCTGCCAGCTCACTCCTCCTGAGCAGTGGTTCTCCAGAACATAAAGATTTTCAAATGGATAAAGGGGAAGCAAAACAGCTATTTCCTGCCCACCAGAAACATCCTGCTTTGCTTATAATTAGAGTGACTTGTTTTCAGTTTTGTTCATTTAATCTGTTGGCTCCCTTGTCCTTATTTCTACTTGGGCTGTTTTGTGGGCCTCCTTTATTGAGTATTTGAGCATGGTGGAAAAACAAGCTCAATAAAGCTGAATCTATTTCAAAACTACTGACAATAGGGAGTGTGGTAGACAATACAAATAATTAGGCATTTAATCAAAGTAAAATTGAGATTTTAATACCAGTAGACAAATACAGCTTCAGAGCCATTAGCTAGCTGTTACCAGAAGCATTAGCTAAGCTGGACGGCAGTAAATGGAATATTAGAAGGCTCTACCTTGTGTCCCCTGGAATAGATGAGACAAGAGAGGCATCCAAGGAGTGCAGGTCCCAAACACCACCTTCCATCACTCCCCAATATGTGTGTTCTACATTCCATCCAGACTGGCCTGTCACTGGAACATATTTACTCTTAGAGAAGGGTGGCACAAGGACACTGCACACAAATACATAGGATGTCTGAGAAGTCAAGACAGTGCTACAATGACTGAAGAAGGAATGAAGCTTCCTTGGGGAGGCACAGATGGTCTGGAAAATTTTCATTTGGTATTGGCCCTACCCCAGCACTTGCTCTGTATGTCTCTAATGCACTTATTATGTATCATCTATCTGTTGTGCTCCACTAGACTGTTAGCCTTACAGAATTCTGCCTACAGCTGACTCTTAACAGATGTTTACAGAATCAAATTTGTTGAACTGTATCAAAATAAACTCCTTTGAGAAGCCGCACTTTCTTAGTAGGCCAGCACATAGAACCTTGTAAAGTATCACGATACTATTAATGAAGAAAATGAACACAGAACTTTTTCTATCTGAAGAAAATGTCATTTTTAATGCATCTCCTTGGGAAATTAACCAGATGGAGTTTTCCATCTTCTAAAGGAAGCTTAAAAACTTTTTGTTAGTCAAAGGGCAGAAAATAGTTGGATATGTAAATGGTGTCAAAGAATAGGCTGTTATTTGCCTTGAAAATGGCTTAACCCCAATAATGAGCTCTTGGTTAGGGAGAGAGGATACTTCATGAAGATTACAAAGAAAAAGGATGGCTAGAGATTTGATCAAGATGAGTTTAAATTAGAAATGAAGGGCAAAAATGCCCAGAAAAGATTAAATATAATGTAGAAAACAATAGATGTGTCCAATAATTAACAGGATAAAAGAACTTTGAAGATCTGGATATTATACAAAATCAATCTGAGATTTTAAAATAAGACAAAAATGATTTTATAGGTCTTATCAAAATTTTATAGAAATATCTTGTGGCAATGGAAAAGTATGCTATATATCATTGGTTTCTAATCTCTTTTCTATGTCACAGACAATTCCTCTTCTTCCTCTGAGAATCTGTTGAAGTCTATGAAAATATTATCCTAAGAATATTTTAAAATGTGCAATTATAATGAACTAATTATGCTAAAATACAGTTTATCAAAAAATAAAAACAAAAAATTTCAGATCTCAGGTTAAGAATGTTTGGCTACTGAGAAAAGGTTTTCCAAAGGCACTTAATATAATTTCATTGTTTTCTTGTGTATGAGGCACAGAAGCTGGATGACAGTAGAGGGAAGCCAGGGAGTAGAAAACACAGTGGACATGCAGGAAGCAGACCTCAGTGTGAATCTTAGTTCTTATACTTTGGGGCTCTCTAAGCGTGGACAATCATTTTACTTCTGAACACCAGTTTCCTTCTCTACAAGGTGAAGATTAAACTTGTACTATCTTCCTCCAAGACTCTTGGGAATAAAGTAGTTTATAAGCCATAAAAGCCTTATTATGAACCTCAGTAATCACTGCTACAGTTGAGTGGATGTCTTGCTGTGTGACCAATCCCAAAGTGCTGATGAGCATTTGGCATTAACTTGGAAGGGGATCTCTGGCAGCATAGTATAAAGCTCCCCTTGGCCCTGTTCTGTTACTTCTCTAACTTGAATTCATAGATAACGTGCTTATCTACTGTTCACAAATAATAAGTAAACAAAGGATCAGGATCTTATAAAATCCTTATTCAAGATGGATGCGTTTAATGATCAAATTTTATAAATGTGATGTCCTGAACTCATGTTAAAAAGCAAATGTGCAGTAGAAGATGGAGGGGAATCATAGCCTAACATTCTCTGATTCATAATCATCATCAATTTTAAGGTTTTATAAACGATGACTTCATGGTTCTGCACAATACTCCTGAGGTGGGCACTGCATCCCAGCCAAAGCTGTAGGTAGATGTGCCCCCACAGGGGAGGGAAGGACAGTTTTTCTTTTTGGTCATGTTCCCTTTACAGCTTCTTCTATGAGGAGACGTTTCTTTACAAGAGTGCCCCCTAAGAGTTCAAAAAGCCAGTCCTCTGACACTCCCTCGGCCCCCCCCCCCCAATTACAATAAGGAGATGTTGGGTCATCTCACAAAGTCTGACGCACATCTGTGGGCAAGGGGCCAGACTGCAAAATGAGCTCCACTGCAAGTGCCAAGGACAGAAAGGCAGGGGGCTCCCCTTATTGCCTAGGTGACCTTTAATATAAATTCACCTAAAATAGAGAGCACTCTAAAATAATATTCATGAAATAAATAAAATCTGCTTATACAAACATGCATTAACTTTAAAACATGCTAACTTGAAAAGAAACTCAAGGTAACACAATATGGCCAAGAAAGGGGTGGTAACATGGTTTGCTATGTAGCCTATGTAAGCCGCTTACAAATCATTTTCTTTTTAACCCCACTTAACAAAAGTAAAAACAGAATCGCAGAAAGTGAGTTTTGGAATAGCTACCTGAGATAATCTAGTTCAGCCTCCTGCTCCATGCAGGGATCCTCTCTATAGCATCCCAGATGGCCTGCCTGCTGAAATACCTCCAATGACAGGAATTTCAGTACCTGATAAGCCAACCCAGATAAGCCAAATCCAGATGTAAGTTAAATATATATTTATATAAGTACACACACACACACACACACACACACACACACACACACACACACACACACACATTCCAAGAGATAATATCTTTTTTATAAATTAGCTGAAACCTGACTTTTGAACTTTTACCTACTGGGCCTAAACAACTTGTGCTTGTAACTGTTTAACAAAAGGCTGTTTAAAAAAAAAAAAAAAGAAAAAGAAAAAAAAAGACCTATATAGCACATTTTAAAATTTAATTGTGTTATTAACATTTTCAAATCTAGACAACAAAAAATGCAATAAATCAAACTCCAATTTGTAACTGTTTGAAGATTTCTAGAGTGTAAATGAAAATCAGCTCTTATAAAGAGGTTCAAGTTGGCTCTGGCCCACTCATCTTCCTTCTCACCCAAAGAATAACTATACCCTCATTTCTGAATGATAGTATTTTTTGAAAATGACCAAACCTTCTCTTCTCTGAATTAATCATTTATATATGATTGGATCCAATCATTCTGGAGAACAATTCGGAACTATTCCCAAAGAGCTGTCAAACTGTGCATACCTTTTGAGCAGTGTCTCTACTGAGCCTGTATCCCAAAGAGAGCAAAAAAAAAAAAAAAAAAAAAAGGGACCCACATGTACAAAAATGTCTCTAGCTCTTTTTGTAGTGGCAAAGATCTGGAAATTGAGTGGATGCCGATCAAGTGGGGATTGGCTGAACAAGTTATGGTATATGAAAGCTATGAAATATTATTGTTCTATAAGAAATGATCATTGAATTCAGAGAGGCCTGGAGAGACTTATATGAACTGATGCTGAGTGAAGTAAGTTATACACAGCAACAACAAGATTATGTGATGATAAGATTTCTCCAGAGAGAGAACTATGGAGAAAGAATGTGGATTTCCTTCTTTTGGTATTTTTGCTTATAATCGGATTTTTCTTGTACAATGTGACAAATATGGAAATATGTTTTAAAAGAGTGCACATATTTAACCAATATCAGATTGCTTACTTTCTTGGAAAAGAGGGGAGATAAAGGAGGGAGGGAGAAAAATTTGAAACAAAAAAGTTTTGCAAAACATAATGTTGAAACTATACATGTAAACTGGAAAAATAAAACATTATTAAAAATAATTTAGCCTTAAATTGTTCTCCTATGACAAAATGCCCACAGCCCTGATTATCTTGCTCATCCCCTTCGAGTACAGGCTATCAATATTCTTTGGACACTGTGGTGCTCAGAAGTAAACACAACAGAAGTAAACATCTGACTAGGATGGAGAACAAGGAAATATTACTTCCTGTGGCCTGAACACTCTCTTTGTGGGAAGGTAGTCTAAAATGGTATCACTAGTATTTTTTGAATTATAAATAACAATCCAGCAAGATGTATGTTCCTTATAAGAAACCCCTTTATACCATTGAAATTGCGGATCAGCTTTGCTTCTTTTTCTCCATCATCATCTAATCCTTCAGCCTTCATTTTTTTCCAGTTGAGTTCATCCTTTTCTTGCATCTTCAGATCAACATTGAGTTCTGACATTTTTATAGGAGAAAAATGAAGCTGAGAAATGAGAACACAGAAAGATTTGATAAGCAGCTGTAGTTTAACCAATATATTTGGTGCATAATATATTTGGCACTATTGCTAAACTATGCTAGCTTGGGAGAAAATTGATAGTGGATGAAATTTTATAACAGCTATTGAAAGATTAGAAGAAAAATATGAATTTACTGTCACAGACAATGCAATTCAAAAGTACCTAGACATTGTAGTGATTGAAACCAAACAAATATGTAATAGAAAATAAAATCAGGATATTAGAAAGGGTACAAGGTGAACAACTCTCCTCACATCCTAAACTAATAGTGTCAGAAGTTTACCCTCCACAGAGGATCTTGAAGCTCTCCCTAAAGTGATGGCTCTGTGTTTATACTCAGAAGTATGAGTGCCATATGGACAGTTTCTCTCCTACACATTGTATAATTCTGTTGACTACAGAAGAGAATTTAAATTGTTAATTGTCTCCACCACTATTAACTCATTACACATATGCTGATCTGGTTGCTGTATCAGGCATGTAGGAGGCAGGCTCTTTCTTGAATTTGATTCTAGAAATGGTGAAGAGGGAACAGTTCATGATCAGTGAATTAACTAGCATTTATTAAGCTTCTTCTATAGATCCAGTCTAACTGTGCTAAGCCCCAGAGATGCTGAGGATAAAAGACAGTTCCTGTTCTCAATGACAACCTGTAAACTATTATGTGCAGGCAGGGGATCTTCTCCAGGAAATGGAACCGAGATAAAAGGCTGGGATCCTCAGATTGGTTTTGTGTGCCCTTCAAAGGGCAGTGTGCTTCCTGCTCTGGGATAAGTCAACCAGCACACAGATGAGGATGAATTCCACTCCTTTCCATGACTCCTTCACAGCAGGAGGTCCTACAAGACAAGCAGCCCTTTTACCATTGGTATGGTTTCTCATACCTCACAGGCGCTTCCATGTGCTCCCAGAATGCATTGCAGGTGTGGCTTAGACATGATGTACTGAACCGTAACAAGAGTCACTCCTTCTCTGAGGTGACACTTGGCTTTGTACATCCACGGAAACTGTAAGCATGTGCTCAATGGATGAATGAGGGCCCAAGTGCGGAAGCCAGCCTAAGTCCAGAAGAGTTCAGCCTCTGGAGCCAAGGCCTGGCATTCAAATGCTGGCTTTGCTCTCTCTCACCCCTGAGGTCTTGGCCAAGTCACTGGCCTTGAGGTCTCAATTCCTCATCTCTAAGATGAGGGTCTTGTATTGCATGATCTCTGAGACAACTCCAAGTTCTAAATCTAGGGTTCCATGATAGTTCTTTTCATTCTGGGGAAGGGAGTCATTACTTCCTCTCCTCAAAACTCCTAATCTAGTCTTAAAAACCATATACTCTTTTGTGTTTATGCTCTGTTGTTCTCTAAAGTCATTCAAAGATCAATCATTATTATGGTCTCTAACTGAAATACAATAAAACCAAAATTAGGGGCAAGAGCAACTAGACTTCAAATTCCAGGTCTGCTATTTATTTGTTACACAAATCCCTCTTCTAGGCAAGCAAATCCCTCTCTTATTAACACATTATTAGTATATATAATATATTATTATATTATTATTATCACAAATGATAAAGGTGAAAATCAGGGCAATGAGGGTACAAAATGCTATGTAAAAAGGGCTGGATTGGAGTTGAAGATGATTTGGAGTTCAAATCTTAGATCTTCCCCTTATTTCTGTGAGACCCTCTGTAAGGCCTGTTTCCTGATCTGTAAAGAAGGGAGGATGGATAAGATGGGCTTCAAGGCCCTTTCTTCTCTAAATCTAAGATTCTTTAATCTTTTTGGGCCTCAATTTCTATAAAAACGTAAGGTTGGGATCTTTGAGTTTTAAATCCCAAGAGTCTATGAGAAGAGCAAAGTAAAGAAATGCTATATTTCATTCAATCACTGCTACAAGACCCGAAGACAGTATAAACCCATCAAATACTAAAATATAAGCTTATTAGTGGGCCTTATATTTATATTAATCACACAGAGTTTACAGGAAATAATCTAGTTGCAGCTTTCAAGGATCTTCTCCATTGCTGGAGACCATGGAGCCTCCTCGTCCAAAGGCTGCATGAATGAGATCAATGTGGCATCATTGGAACAGGCTGTTATTGTCTCCCTCTCCTTTGACAGTTAGACTACAGATGGAATACTGGAAGCACTAGGGAGCTTGATGGTCCTTGGAAGAAGCTCATTTAGCACAGCCACTGGTCAGTCCATCTCAGCTCTTTTTTGCTCATATCTCATATCAAGGCAAATGCTAATTCTCAGTGCAGCAATTTCTGCAAATGCTGAGCAGCACAGCTATATATAAAGCCCAAGATAACAATGTGACATTATGTTTGTGCACATGAATACATTTTGGTGATTGCCAATCTAATCCTAAATCTGTGTTCTAAATAAACCCAAGCAGATAGAGAAAACATTTTTGTTTTGTTTTTAATCAAGAACTAAGATTTATCTTGGTTCCCTTTTGTCTGGAGTAACCAAGACTTCCTGCCTCTATTAACAATTTTCCTTGGATTTACCCACTTTGATCTTCCACATCCTGCTCCATCTGCAGAGGGACGTCTGCAAACGCCTCTGCAGAAGTAGGGAAAGCTGATACCTGACTGAATCAATGAATAAATATTTATTATCTACAATGCAGAAAGCACAGCTATGCACTATGAGGAATAAAAAGTAGCATAAGACAATTTCCTGTTCTTATGGTATTTAAAATCTAGCTGGAGAGATAAAATATATACAGCTGAAAAACACTAACACGATGAGGCAATAAATGACAACAAAGATGCATATCCTGCTGTTAAAAGTAACTGAGTCAGGCATCCTTTCCTGTGCTGATGACAAGGTTTCATTGCCAGACTTGAGGCAATCTTAAGAAGCCATTAGATCTCTTGGCCAGTTATTGTGAATAGCATCTAGCCCAGCCAACCTTGGTCAGCACTCCCCAACATTTAAATATTCAAGCTGAAATGATCCCAGTTGAAAGGCCAATTCATGTTGCTGACTATAGCCACATTTTAGTGTTCTCCTTCCCTCCTGAGAAATGGTGGGATTCAGTCCTTAGACAACTCACATGTTATAGGGGGAGAAACTTTACCCCTAGAAAGTTACACTCAAGCTCTAGAAAGAAAGGAGCTGGAGGATAAAATTGGCTCTTACCCTTTCTTACTCACTTCTTACCTCCTCCCACATACTTTGAGGCCTCAAATAAGTCACAGAAATGTTTTAAAGTTCAACCCAATGTTATTCCTTTCACAAACCTTTTCCCCTGCTCTCCCAGGTCCTTAACCATGTTTCTTTCTCACATGAGTTCTCAGTGTGTGCACTGTATTGTTCTAGTGCACATGCCACATGCTGTAGGGCCCGAGGGGAGGTGCCTGGGCTTCTGCCTTAGCCTTCTATATTCCTAAGGCTCAAAAGGACCATGTCTTCACAAAAAAATCTCATATACTCCCCAGTACTGCCCTGGGACTGCTTTAGGGGTGATGAATAAAGATTGATTGTTGACTTAAAGAAAATCTAATTATGTTTATATGGCTTTTTAGGATTATGGAACACTCACATCCATTTTTTAAATTTAATACTCAGGAACTCTGTGAGGGAGGCAGTGCAGGTTTTACTTCCATTTTATAGATAGGAGAACTGAGACAGAGAGAAAGTAACTAAGTGGAGGTTACTGAGGTAGTAAGGGTTGACGTTAGGTTTTAAACATTTGCCTCCAAATCTTGTAATCCTAAATTGTGCCAAACGGCTGTTTCATGACAAGTGCTAGGAGAGGAGTTCAGTGGGGAAAGAGATCACTTGTAGGCAGGCCCTTCAGGAGTGGTTTTGCTGGAGGAGGAAGCAGCTGGGTTGGACCTCAAAGGCATAGGATTTGTATAACACAGGGGCAAGCTAGGGAGGAAAATGCAACACAAGCTTGGGAAATGGGGAGTGGATCAAGTTGAATTCCACATAGCTGCCAAGTATGAAACCTATCTGATTACATCCTATAACGATTTTATAATTTGACTTTAGCCTATTTTCAGTCTGATTTGCAAAAATCTTGTTCCCTGATTGATAAGCAGATTTGTAATACTGAAGCCCAGTTTATTTCAATTTCCTGTTCTCATCCCGATTGCCCTAAGACTGGATTAAAAATACTGTTTAAAAAATTTTTTTTTATGATTAGTGTCTCTGTAATCAAATCATATCTTACCTGAGGTATTTTGTTTTATGAGTCATGGCCATGAGAAATGCAACCTGCAGTTCATCACACAGAATGTGAAGAAAAAGTGGTCAATGGCCATGGAGTTGGCAAACATTTACAAAAGCCATGCCCTGAGCTAGGGGTTAAGCCTTTAACATTACAGACTATCCCCTCAAGCTTCAAAGGCTTACTGTAGGAGCAACAGAGGTAGCAAAGGAATTTCAGTCTGGGTTTTTTCCTGACAGGCAATTGATGTTAGGGGCACCATAAAGGGAATAGGGGATAACTTGACTCTCCCTTTGGAACATAAGCATCTTTCTTTTGAACATTCTGGAGTTGGAAGAGACCGTGGCTGCAAAGTAATTCAATCAATAGACCAAAGAATGCCGTCTATGACATTTCCATAAATGGTCATGAGGCAATGAATGAGGCAAGATGATTCCACCCTGACTAGCGGTGCCTTTTTGCTTTAAATGCACATCAAGCCAAATTTGCCTCTTTGATAAGTGCTACTCTGGCCTCCCAGAGTCAAAAAGAACAAGACTGATCTCTAAAGATCAAGACTGACTCTCAAATGTGTAAACACAACTCTCGCAGCATCTCCACTTCTTCAGTCCCTTCTCCAGTCTTAGTTCTGTCTAGATCTTTGCCTCCCTTCCAACCAATGACTGCTCCATAGGTAGAATTACAGGACCAAGTCTCAATTCCATGATTTTACTATCAGTTAAATGGCGTGCTCTCTACTGCTGAAGTATCCAACCCAGAAGCCCTGTGAGACTTCCTAGAAAATTCTCCCTGCTCCTTCTTGAGCTTGTACTTCAGCTGCCCTGCTTTCCCGGCTGGGCTAACATGATCTCTTTTTTCTATCTTATTTCCTGCTGCTACGGTACTTCTAGCATTCTGTACTACAGCCATATTGCAATTGAATTGACTCAGGCTTATTTTTATTATTTGACCATTCTGCTTTGATTTTTCAACTGTGAGATGGAAATATAATGACATCCCTAGCAAATGAACAATTTCTGGGTAGCATCCTGGTCACTCTGCTCTGGACAGGCCCCCGGCCTTCCAGAGGCTGTGACCCTTGGGAGGGGAAGACATCAAACAGACTGATCTGAGCAAGGCACAGGGCAGGGGTGCTCTCATCTCCTGTTCCCGGAGGCTCTACTTCTCTGATTGTGGCACCCTTTACAGAAAGGGTGACTTTAAGAGACTTTAAGAGCCTTGCGCCATCCCAGTCTAATCTTTTCATTTTATGCATTGAGCCTCAGAAAATCCCCAAGTATATGTCCAGGGTCAAGAAATGAAACTTCTGGCTTCCTGGAGCCTCAGACAGTGGTTCTTTCATTACAGCATGCTACCACTCATTTCTTAGATTTAAAAAAAGGATAAACTTAACACTGCTTTTAAAAATCCTACTTTTGTTGTTTACCTCTCAGAAACTGTCATCTTTAACTTACCATAGTTCTCGGACAAAGACATTATTACAATAATTGCATTTTATCACTAAGAGCATAATGCAAAAGAAAAGTACACAAATGGTTAAAATTTAACTGTAGAGTAGTCATCTACTTTTTGTTACTTCTTATTAATTAGAAGTTAAAATGTTAGAAGTTAAAAGAGCTAGTTAATATAAATCAGATATGTAAAAAAGACTCTGTCAAACATTAAATATAAAGTAAAAGATCTATAACTTTTAGAATCAAATAGTAAGAGAAAAAAAAATGAACTTTTCCCTCCCCTTCCCTCACTTCAAATGATTTGTCAATAATTCTCTTTATCTCTCTGGGTCTCAGTTTCATCAAATTCAATCTGGAGATATCGCTAAAGTCTCTTTAAAGTTAAAGATGTTATAATACTCTAAGTGTTATCAGTATAATCCTGTAAAAACTTCAAAACACAATTTAAATCCATGGGAGGAGGGGAATAACTCCCTTATGAACCACAGATTCTGGATGAAAAATATATTTTCTTTACGATAGGATGAAGATGATGATGATGATGATGATTTAGAATTTATGTAACACTTTATGGCTTGCAAAATATTCTCATTTAATTCTCAAAACAATCCTAGGAGGTAGGTGCTATTATTATTCCCATTTTATAGATCAGGAAACTGAGGAAGAGCCAGATTTAAATGATTTGCCCCAGTTGTACTTAAGTAAAGATGAATGGTAAGCATCGCAGCTGCTGTTTGATTTGGCTTTGGCATCACAGTGAGTACTGCCTTAGCATCTACTTCACACTCCTAGAGGCACACAGCATTGTTGAATTCTAGAGTGGGAAGAGCATCAGAAATGGTACATGGCAATCTGCCATATACAAGTGACATTTATGGTCACTCTTTGGAGGTGAGTGGAAAGGCTTGGGCTGATGGAGGGTGCTGAGGTTTAGTCCAAGCCCCACCTTGCTGTGTGACCTGAGGCAAGTACCTGAATCTCTCTGGATCTCACACATCATCCTCCTCAGAATTGGCACTTTGAGGAAGGGATGACCTCTAAGTTTTTTCCAGCTCTTTTTATAATTATAAATTAATAATGAAAATTACAAGAATGGAAAAGTGTTTTTTCCTGGGTAACTCAAGAATTGTTTACAATTCATCAAAAAAAGACGTCCAGTGCTCTGGACTGTGCCTTCTCATGAAGGCCCTAAAATTCCTCTTAGTTCTGAAGATGAAGCTATAAGATGCCACCTCTTCCACGAAGCCTTCCTGGATTCTCAGGTCTCTCCAACCTCAGTTTTCTAATACCCTTATCTAGGGCAGATAGGGCAATCCAGGCAAAGTTGCTGTACTCTGAGGCAACAACTTCTCCCCTCACCCAAGTGGAGACAGCCCAAGAATCTGAAATCCAGAGCTCTGAGAACAGCAATGGAGAGGGGCCCTCCCAGCAGCGTCTGTAGGGGCTGCAGCCCAACTCCCACTAAAGGCTTAGCAATGGGCACAGGATCCCAAAGCAGAAATGAATATGGTTTTATGAGAAGAAACAACATATGAGAAGATAGATTTCCATGAGCTTTGCTGCATTCAAAGGATTCTGGGAACTTTCCAGCTATGTTGCAGTTAAAAATTCTGAAATATGTTCTTTCACCCCATTAAAACAGGAGCTCCCTGAGAGCAGGGACAGATTCTGCTTTTTTGTTTGAACCCAGCCTTCATCATGGTAGCAAATGCTTAACAAATGCTTTTTCATTTATTCAGAAAGTAGCAAATTAGTTATCTCTGTTTGTGTCCCATTCTTTTACGAAGGTATAAACTTGAAGCCGGAAACTTTTCATGTCGCTAAAAACTTTTTGAATCTTCCCCTTTACTGAGCTCAGCACAGGAGGGAAGAATAGTAAATAACTGCTAAAGGCTGCACCAGATCCTCTTGAGGCTCTATGATCTTCTTAATTTGAGTAATTGGCCATAGCTGCTTGTGAGTCAGTCTTCAAGTTCAATACTCAAGTTTTGTCTCTAATTTTTTGACTCAGGCTTATTTTTATTATTTGACCATTCTGCTTCAATTTTTCAACTGTGAGATGGAAATATAATGACATTCCTAGCAAATGAACAACTAAATCAACATATGATTGAGTCAACAAATTATGATATCAGAAATGCTTAATAAAGAGCATTCTGAAATCAATCTTAACTGCTTTAGGGAGAGCTTTATGCTCAGCAAAAGAAAACATACTCTTCACATTTTTTATGTGGAGAGATTTCAAGTATGCCTTCCAATGTCATGTTGTCCTTTTAATATTTTTAAAATTAGCTACATTAAAAAATAAGGAACTATCAATGAGTCTTTGTGTTTCCTGAGCTCCCAGTTGTGTAGACAAAGGGCATTCCTTAAGTCTAGAAGCATTCTTACCTTAGGCTGCCAGACATCTCAATATTAAAGGAGAGAAAGATCACTACTGAAATTACTGCAAAACTTACTGTTAAACATTTAAGGAGAATAAATAAATCAAAGGCAAAACTACAAATACACAAATGTCAAAGATGTTAAAGGAATTGTTCTGACTTGGTTTTACTTCTTGAAGAAATGGGATGGCCAAGTGGCAGGGATGCTGGACTGGATGGGGAAAACCAAGATTTTCATCTCAAGTTGCTATACCAACAGCGTGACTTTAATCAAATAATTCCTATCTCTGATCATCACTGCTTTTCCCTTTGTGAAATGGAGTCTATCTCACAGAGTTTTGTAAACCATAAGGCACTACAAAAATCTGACAAATCATCATGACTATTCTTCCCGACACTGCTGAAACCACCAGCTCTAAGGCCCAATGATGATGAGGCTTGCAGCACATATGTCTGGCAAAAACTACTAATTTAAATGGTTTGAAATCCCTTTGTACCAGGACAAGAATCTACTTCCCAAAATTCCACAAAGGTAGTAGAAAGGAAGGAAGGAAAAGATCTAAGTGTCAAATCCAGGAATTCCTGCAGGCCCCCAATGCTTAAACTATGTGTATTATTATGGTAAGAGGCAAGATTCATGTAAATCGCTTCCTTTTTACATGAGATTATCCTGGTTTTATTAAGTACAGTTTCCTCCACTAGACTACAAACTCAAGATGACCATGTCATCTCTTTTCATGCCTATCGACATTGCTGAGCAGAGGGCTAAATACACAGACGTGCTTCTTGTTCAGTCATTAGCTCATTTGGGTCTAAATCTTTGTGAGTCCATGCATCCCAGCACACCAGGCCCTTCTATCCTCCTCTGAACAAACTCATACTCATTGTTTCCATAACTCTATTTATCCATCTCATTTTCTGCTGTTCCCTTTTCCTTCTGCTTTCAATCTTTTCCAACATCAGGGTCTTTTCTACGAATCTTGTATCTTTTCATTATGTGCTCAAAGTATCTAACATTCAATCTTTATCTGTTGAATAATCCTCCTCACTTGTACATAACAGGTATTCAGTACATGTGGCGGCTGCTAACTTCTTTCAATTTAACTCCTCTGGAAGTAGGGACCTCAGCTCCATGCTGCAATGTTTTTTTTACCAACGCAACCTCATAAACTCAAATAGGAAAAATACAGTGGAATGTGCAAAGGACTTGAAAAACTTGCTGAATGAATGCGAGAATGAACCAATAAATTAATATCGTTAATACTTTCAACGTGTCCAAGACTAAGCTAAATGCTGTGATCTTCTTCTGCCCCTACAGACTGTGGTACTTTAAGTGCCATTTTCTCCTAAAGCTTTGCATCTTTTAGTGTCTCCCTCTCAAGTTACCTCATGTGGAGCTATTTTATAATCTTTTGTATATATTCTTTTTAAATTGATTCTTTGTGTCTTTTAAGTAATCTCCCTGCCTCCCTCTGGAATCTGAACTCCTCCATATACTGGCTGTATTTGTATCTTCAGAGACTATATCACAGAACCCTGCAAATAGCAGGATATCTATAGATACTTGTTGATTAACTGATTAATGGATGGATTTAGAAGCATCTGTGGATAAATGAGAAGTCTTCACCTGAACCTTGGGTTGATAAGCTTTTTCTGAATTTAAAAAGAAGCTGTCCTAAGAAGACAGATACAATGTTGACCATTAGCCATAAAACAAAGGCTTTTCGGCTTGATGGGTCCTACTGGATTCAAGCAGAGATTCAAGAACCCAGTTAGGACCATTTTAGTCTGCTCTGCCCAACACTATTTAGGGCCTGTGATGACATCAAAGATTAGCTGGTGGCACCATGTGCCATATACGCTCATCTAAGTCATGTTACCGGATGATAAAGTGGAGAAATCAATGTGGTCTTGACTCCATCGAAGTGATGGGATTTAAATGGGCCTAAAGAAGAGGGAAGTTGGATAAATGAGCAAGAGCCACAAAACTAGGTTTGATACCGCGCTTTAAAGTGTGCAAAGTGATTTACCTCCATTACCTCACTTGAGCACAGCACTCCCTGTAATTCTGGGAGCCTGCATGCACATTCAGGGAATAGGAATCAGGAAAACCATGCTGATTGCAGCTGCCTGGCTTTCGTTTTCTCAGCTAGAACATGAAAGGGTCTGAATGGAGGATGTCTAAAGTCCTTTCCTGCTCTTGCATTCTCTGATTTCTTTCCTAGTAGTAAGAGATGACTGTAAAAAACCTTGAATCTCTGCCTGGAGAGCTGGGATTGAGGTAATCATTATCTCCACGCAGCTAAGAGAAGTCACCTTATTAGCCCCAAACCTGGCTTGCTTATTCACAGCCGACAAGTAAATTAAGTTCAGGCCAGGGAGACCCAGGGGGTTAAGCACAAGGTCCCAAAGGTGGGATTCTACTTTCTTTCTCCAGGTTTCCCTCTCACTGGCACAGTCTTCTCCTTCAAGCATTGCCTCTACAAGACCTTATCTACCTTTTAAGGACCATTCAGAAGCTATCCCTGTTGTTCACACTGCCTCCTCTGACATCCTAAGCCTAAACACAGAATCCCACAGAGCTTTATTATGAATTGTCTTATCTTTTCTCTCTCCCCCACAACACTTGGCACATTGCTGGATACATGATAAAGCTCAGTAGAAAGGGGTCCAAAAAGCCCTGGGCTTTGTCCAGCGCCAGTTCTGCAGCTCCCCTGCCAACTGTACGTGACCTTCAGAAATCACTTCAAGGGGTCCTTCTCCTTGCTACAAAACAGTTGCTCACTACCCAACATAAAAGGGTTATAAAAATGAGTTCAACATTAGTAATTTAAGTGTTTTTATGTCTCTTATTGCATCAGTTCCTAAGGTTTCTTTATGGTTAAGATTCTTCTCCTGACATCAAAACACAACAGTTTTGCCTTCTCTGGATCTTACTCTTCTCATAGATAAAAGGACAATTATAATCTTTGCCAATGCCAGGCTCAAAAGAGCTTGTGCCAAACATCAAGACAGGGAACAATGAAGGAAGGGCAGATTGAGGGAGGCAGTGGTCAGAACAATGGAGAGCTGTTATTGTCTGAATGGAATGGGGGACCCTGGGAGGGCCTCCCTTTTAACTCAAAAGGAAACTGTTGAGCCAGGTAAGGTAATACCTTTAGAGTTCCTTTCACCTCTAAGATACTGTGGTTTTCCACATTTAATTAATGATATCTTGGTCCCACATCAATACAAGTTCAAACTTCCAATCTTTCCTCTGTTGCTTTAAGTCTCCTATTTACAGTAAAGTCCTTTATTGACTCTCCCCTGTGCTGTTCCTATTCTTCAAAGCATCCAGAGCTCTTTCAGCGAGAAGGCCTAAATCTGGGAGCAGCTCTGCCAGCAACAGGTCGCATGATCCAAGGAGAGACATCTCTGCCCAAGGCCTCAATTCACAAATCTCTAAAATAAGACCAGAGGGCCCTCCCCCTCTGACATTCTGGAATTCTTTTGTGTTAAGGTGGGATGTGGTCCTGAACTGCACTAACAGAAAGCCACAATCTATGAAAACACAAGAAAAGCACAAAACAAGGGCCAGAAAAGCAGATCAAGGGAGGGAGTAGGAAGGCTTTCCTGTTGAAGTGGGGAGGGTAGGAGATACAAGAATGGCAGCAGCAATAACAGATGAAGGGGCCAGGTCGATAAGACTGCACTGTATAGGGGAAGTAAGGGAGGGGAAGGTGTCAGAGACAACTTCAAGATTTAGGATGGCACTTGTGCAGAGAGAACACTAAGGTCGGCAGCTTTATGGGAAAAGATGGTAAGCTAGGCTTGGGGAAGGGTGAGGTCCTGCCAGAGGAGGTGAAAATGCACTTCAGGGGCTCAGGATGATCAGGACTAGAGAGGGATTAACTTAACACTCAAGAGGGAACAGACGCAGTAAAGTGAAGAGGACCTAAGGCAAACCTCTGGGAAAAGCCAACATTAAAGGGCTGGGAAGAGACCCCAACCATCAAGGAATCAGAAAAGTAGCCAATGAAAGAGGAAGGGGGCAAACTTGATGGAATGTGATGTTTCTGAAGGGAAGATTACATACAAAGTGTCATAAACTGAAGAGATGAATGGGGAATAAGAAAATAGCCCCTGCATGTGATAGGTTATATCCTGGAATTTAGATGGGGAGCAAACTGACTAAGAGAGGGGCCAAATCTCACCTGTGGATAGTCATAGAAATACACAGCTGGCAAGCTTCAGAATTCCCAGGTTAAGAAAAAATATTGCAAGCAACAAGAAAAAAAAATCTATTTAAATACTGTGGTGTTGAAGTCAGGGATTCCACAAAACCTAGTAAATTCTACAGTAAAAGATCACAGCTTTTGAAACTTTATATTTTGAAGAACAAAGAAATTGAGGTTGCATCCAGGAATACCTTACTCAGCAAAAATGAGTATAATTCTTAAAGAAAACCAAGTGGATATTTGATGAGCTGAAAGACTTTCAGGTTTATGACAAAAAGACCAGAACTCAATGAAAAGTTTGATATAAAAGATCCAGAATAAAAGGAAAACACTAAAAACTTATGTAAGGGACCTAATCCTTAATCCATTCCTCAAACTATTTACTTCTTATAAAAACATCAATATTCTTAAAAATGTCATCTCTAGTAGAGCAATTTAAGAGTGGAGCTGAGTTGTGTATGATGGGTTACTGTATTTCTTAATCTAAAGATACAAATAAAGTTTTAATAAAAAAAAAAAATACATGAGCTGGCTAGTGATGAGGGTTTAATTCCTGGCTCTTCCCAGGCCTTCTCCTCATATCAACACTCAGCACAGTATCTGGTACACAGTAGGCACTTAATAAATGTTAGGGATTCACTGGTTGACGCCTACACTATACACCTGGGAATCAAGACTTAAAAAGTTTTCTCTTATCTGAGATCATTTCCACTTCTGCAAAATTTGAGAGTCGGGCTGGATGACCATTAAGGTTCCAGTTCAACTCTAAATCCTTTTGAACCTTGGACTAGAGTATGAGTCCGTCCTTCTGACCGTGGACTAGTAATTTTTCTTCTCCCAGCCTCAACTTCTTACCCTGTAAAATGGGCGACTAGAACTCGAAGTCCTTCTCTGTTCTTGCCTGGGATACTCCGGGAAAACCACGCTCCCCTACCTCACTCCAGAGCCTCAGTTTCTTTGTCTCCAAGATCTGCTCCAGCTCTGGATCCTAGGAGCCCTGGCTAGGGTTCAAGTCGAAGCTGTGCCCCCGCGCCGTGGGATCCTGGGCTAGTCCCTTGCCCGTTCTGTGCCCCGGGATGTTACGGCCGGTGCCCGTGCCGCTTTGCATGGAGCCTGCACACAGCAGGCGCTCAGTAAGTGCCCACACACCGACGGACTCACCCGCTTCGCCTTCTCCCAGAGCTGGTTCAGCTTCTCCATCCGGAACTCGGTCCCGGGCTCGCGTTTCGGGGGGGTGCCGGGCTCATTCTTCTCCCTCGAGTACTTGCCCCCATGCGCCCAGCTTCTCGAGGGCGCCCACAGCAACCCCAGAACCAAGACCAGTAGCAGCCGCAGGGGTAACTTCGCACCCAAGGCCGGTCCCCTACCACTGTGTGCTGCCGCCATCTTCCTTCCCTCCAATTCCACGCTCTGCTCCAGGAACCGCCCAGGCATGACAGCGGGGCCGCCCGTGCACGCTCAGCCTTCTGGGACTAGTAGTTTAACCAATCTCATCAAGCGAGAGGAAGGCCTTATGGGAACTACAAAACCCAAAATGCCGAGCGAAATAGAAGCCTCCACTTCCACGATTTGGGTTGGTTGCTTAGGCGACTGAACTATCCGCTAGCTAGGGGCGGGACGCTAAGGCTGGAGTAGCTATGGTAACCACCATGGGGGTGGAGCTACAAATAGGTCCTTGACCATTCACTGTGGGAAAAAGTTTGTTGTTGTTATTTATGCTTGTTTTATAGGAGAATTTAAGGATGAACCACGCCTCTAGCCCATTCTTCTAAACTCTCACTTCATCTTATTGATAAAAGTGGCCTCTAGAGGGCATATTGATCTGCCCCTCCATATGGGCAGAATGGAAATTTAAAAACTCACGTCTTTAATTCTAAAGTTTTCAAAGTACTTTCTTTTCAATAATATTGTGAACTCATATTAACATTATTAGCTGAGTTTTCTCGGAGAGCAGAGCGCTTTTTTCATATTTAAACCTGTGTGCAAGTTTATGCATGAACAGGAAAGGAGGTGGATCTAGTCAGAGGTCAGAAGTCAGAGGGTAGGATGTCCGATGGTCAGTATCCTTGAGACACCAATAGAACAAGACAGGAGGCTTCCATTATGTTGAGTGTATTCTTTCTCTCTCTCTCTCTCTCTCTCTCTCTCTTTTTCTTTCTCCTTTATGGAGAATTTATAAATGGCAAAATGATAGAGATTTGGAAGCCATGGATGTGTTGTAAGCTATAATGGACAATTGATGCATTGAATGATATTGGTTTATCCCATTTTCATCTTTATAGATATTATCCCATTTGAATCTCACATAAGTCTAAGAGGTGTAGTTAACCATCATACTTGCTGTATAGATGAGGCAAAAGTGAAACAATCTGTTCCAAATTGTAAAGACATTAAAAAAAAATCACATCCTTTAATATTTCACTGATCTCATGGGAAAAATCACTAAGTATTAGGTGATTCTAGGTTTTCCAAAATTTCAATTTGCATTAGAAAAATAAAATTTTGTAATCGGCAACAACTATGGTCAGTTGTTTTCCTTGAAGGAATGGCTTTACTTCTTTCATTTAAAAAAAATGTCTGCTAAATATGACTCTAAATATCCATACTTTACCAATTGCTCTTTTAAGTTAAAAAATGATATTCCATGAATAAAAGAGGATAGTTTAACTCTCAACCCAACAGTTTGAGCTTTTCTTTGAAATAATTGGTAGGTACAGTATGTACCACAAGTGTTTTATGAATACTTATGATTTTGTCACACAATATTAAAGAGATAAGTTCTCAAGGTTGAGATATTATAAAACTAATGTTTTAATTGCTTCATCAAGGAAATTCTTAAGTTTAAACTGATATTTTAACATTTATTTGCTTTCCCCCTTCCATCCTTCATCCCTTTCTCCTTTCCTCCCTCCCTGCCTCTTCTCTTCTCTTCTCTTCTCTTCTCTTCTCTTCTCTTCTCTTCTCTTCTCTTCTCTTCTCTTCTCTTCTCTTCTCTTTTCCTTCCTTCCTTCCTTCCTTCCTTCCTTCCTTCCTTCCTTCCTTCCTTCCTTTCTTCCTTTTCCTTCTTTCCTCCTCCTCCTTTTCCTCCTCCTCCTTTTCCTTTTCCTCCTTTTCCTCCTCCTCCTATTCCTCCTCCTATTCCTCCTCTTCGTCCTCCTCCTCCTCCTCCTCTTTCTCCTTCTCCTTCTCCTCCTCCTCTTCTTATTCCTCCTCCTCCTTCTTCTTTTCCTCCTCCTCCTCCTCTTCTTGTTCTTTTTCCTTCTTTTTTCTTCTTCCTTTCTCCTCTTCTTCTCTTTCCCTCTCCCCCTCTTCCCCCTTGTCCTTTTTTCTCTCCCTTTCTCTTCCCCTCCCCCATCCTTCCCCACCACTGTCCCCTTTGTGGCAGTGAAGAATATGATGATGACTAGTACAATTCAATGTTACTACCTTTATTCATGTTAAGACACCAATAGTATTAACCATCATGACTTTTGTATCATCAGTGCTAATGTCAACAGGGTTATTTCTTGATAAATCAAGGGAAATTCAAAAAAGTTACTCAGTACTTTGAATATTTTAGTACCACTTATGTTTATTACCAAGCATTTGCATAAAAGTTCTTATTTGATGATTACTTGGTAGTAGTAATATCTGAGTAATACAAGCCAAATAATTCTAGTCACATCTTCATATTCATCCATTTGTAAAACAAAAATACAAGTATTCTGCAGATAAAGTATTATGATTTGTTTTCGCTGCTAAATCTTTAATTTACAGATTGTATAGCCTCTAGAAAACTTCGCTTTTATATTCCTGTGAACAAGAATGAAAAAGGCCAATTATGTCTTTATATTATTAGGAAAATAATTTTGACTTTGCAGACCCACTGAAAGGCTCTCCCTGGGGCTCCTCATACTATAAGAACTGCTATTCCTGGTTGTCAAAATCTTTTTGAATCCTAACTTTATTATTTAATTTGTTGGCTATCCTTGCCAGTATTTTGCCATATGAAGATTTAATAAAAATGACAATTATGTCTTTATCTGATTCACTAATTCAAAATGTTAATTAGTTACAGGGCCAGAGTCCTCTTTCTTTATTGAATTTGAAGCATTAATAAGTATCTTTTATGTGTGAGAATTCAACTGATTCTGAATATATCTATTATGATCTAGGCATTATTTTCCAACTTTGTATGTAAGAATAGCATGAAAAATTTTGTCAAATGCTTTACTGAGATTCTATAAACCAAAACTATAGAATTACCCTGGTCTACTGATCTAGTTAACCTGTCACAGGAGGAAAGAAGCTAGTCTAGCATAATCAATTTTTGATGAAGCTATGATGGTTCTTTGTAGATACTAATGAATAAAATTTTTAATGAATAAATTCTGTAGTTTCCCCCCAAGATTTTAAGTCAAATTCCCAGGTTTATAATTTGCAGTATTTAGGGAAACTTCTTTTAGGTTGGGTATGACTTGAACCTGTTTTTGATCTGATTTGCAGCAACTATTGAAAAGGGAAATATTTAAGATATGAGAGAGAGAACAGAGAGATGATTATTACAGCAAATGAAGAGCGAACACAGAAAGGAATGAGATCAAGGGTACAAGTAGAGGTAATATTTAGCTTTAGTAAGAAGGAAAGTTGCCTCTTCAGCTAAAAAGGTAAGAAAATGGGTCTGGAGGTGAAAGGACTCATGACAATATGGCCCCATTCTACTCAGTAAAGTTAGAGGCAAACCCTTGCCTCTACTAGGAGTTAGGGAAGATGGATTGGAGTTGGGAACTTGAAGAGATTTAGAATGGATATTGTAGGGAAGGTGGGAGAATAAATAAGAAATGAATAAAAAGACAAAAAGGACCTAAGTGCCTTTAGTTAGCATAATTAATTGAATGAAGTCATCATGTTTTCAGGATTTCTTTCAGCAACATTCTCTAGCTCTGGAACAGGTAGAGAGATATGGAAAATAAATGGTAGGAATTACTCAGAGGAGAGAATTATCTGGGTTGCAGATGAGTCCAAAATTTGCTTTCTTGTAATATCTACTCATTGATTCTTGTTCTGCACGCAATCTCATCTCTTTTGAACATGAACTACTATCTTTAAGGACTACTTTGAACAATAAAGACTCAACAAAATAACAGAGGAGGCCTAGTTTGCTTTCCACACTACAAGTGGCTCTATAACATGCAGAAGCAACTGTGACATAAACTGGAATGATTAATCCCCATCAGGACGCTTAGGGTTTGGTCCCAACTCAAAAACTAATTCATGGTGGCAGAAATATAGGCAAGTAGATTGGCTTCATTTAGGCTAGATAGCTAAACTCTTTTCTAGCTTTAATAATTTTCTGATTGGTTTCCATAGATGAACGCCTGTGTAATATGAATTCATAGGCCAGGAAAGCATCATATTCAAAAAGTCTGTGGCCACCTTGCTTGAACTTCCATAATTAATATTTTATTCCTTGTGCTTATAACTTTAACCATTCCTAATTTTCTCTTTCCTACCCAGGAATCCTTTGCTTCTATTTATCTCCTATGTTTCAATCTAGTTAATACTCAACTCTGAGTAATTCCTACCATTTAGCTTATGTGATTAAGAGAGAAATATTAAGAAAGTCTACAGCATCTAACTGATCAGATGGCATGTAGAATATTGTATTCAGTTCTGGCTACACTGTAGCTGACATTGATAAACTACAGTGTATATGAAAAATGCCAAATTCAGCTTGATATCAGGAAAAGCTTCCTAACAGTTGGAGCTGTCCAAAAGGTTAATGTCCTGTCTCTAAAGGTGTAGATCTCTTCTTGGAGGCCTTCAAGCAGAGCCTGGATGATCACTTGTTGGATATGATTTAAAAGAGATTCCTTTCAATGATAATTTTAACCAAATAATCAACTGAGATATCTTCTACCTTTAATATTCTAAATCTAGAGTAGTGTAATCAGCAAGTTAAGGGCACTGAAGATGATGTAAAGATAGGATCAAAGAATTGGGAATAAATAGCCTGCAGAAGAGAAGAGTTTGGGAGGGACATGATAATTGTGTTCACGTATTTAAAAGGCTTTCATCTATAAGAATAATTAATTTCTTTTAGCATAACTTAGCACAGTGCCCAATGTTTTTATTGTTCAGTTGTTTCAGTCATGTGGGACTTTTCATTACTCCATATGGAGTTTTCTTGGCTAAGATATTAGAGTGGTTTGCAATTTCTTTCTCCAGCTCATTTAACAGATGAGGAAACTGAGGTAAACAGGGTTAAGTGACTTGCCCAGGGTGACATAGCTAGGAAATGTCTGAGGCTGAATTTGAATTTAGGTCTTCCTGACTCTAGTCCTAGAGTTCTACCCACTGCTCTGTGTGACTGCCTATAGATTCATTTTGCTTGGTTTCAAAGGAGAGAACTAGGACCAATTAGAGAGAGAGGGAAGAGAATAAGAATTTAAATAGTGGCTACTATGTATCATATACTGTGTTTTTGGTTTTCATGAATTTAGAGCTCAAGAGGGAACTCTGATACATGCATCAAATAATTACAATGCAAAATAATACATAGACATTATGTCTATACATTGGAGAATATTTTGTTGGCTGGGGTGAATGAGTAGAAATGTATAATAATTAATTTAAAGATGCTACTTTAGGGAACCTACAGAACCCTGAATAACTTTGAGACTATTTGTTTTGTTAAGACAACTCTGAAGTATCACTTCACACCTCTCAGATTGGCTAAAATTTCAAGAAAAGATAAAGATAAATGTTGGAGGGGATGTGGAAAAACTGGAACACTAATGCATTGTTGGTGGAGCTGTGAACTGATTCCAACCATTCTGGAGAACAATTTGAAAATATGCTTAAAGGTGTGTGAAACTGTGTATAGCCTATTTTGTTGAGGAAGAGAAACCACTACCAGGCCTTTCTCCTTTTAGGAAAAACAAAGACATTTTTACCTCAGTTATTTCTGTCTCTGGTTGAATTATTCAAGTGATGGTTCTGTGGAGGAGATCAAGAGTTGTAACAGTAGCAATAGAGACAGGAGAGAAAATATGAGAAACAAGAAGTGAGTAATATGAAGGATTTGTTTGAATGTGACCAGAAGTAGGTAGAATGAGCAAAATTTCTGGTATCTGTGCAATGTTTGAGTTAGATAAGGATCCTGTCATGCCCCCTCCCCCCCTCCCTGGCCATTTCCAGTTCCATCCATCCCTGACTAATATCTTGTTTCCAAGCAGCAACTCTGCTATTCTGCTTATTTTCAAGGTGGTCTCAAGTTGCAAGTAGGCAGTAGCTATCATGAAAAAGTGGAAAACTAAGTACTTTGTGAAGCCTGAGTTAATGACAAATGTAATAACAACTTTCATTTATTTACCTCTGGGAAAGGGGAGGATTTTCATGTTCAGGATTTAATTGGTTTGAAATTTTTCATTCCTCTCCTTCTGTTCCCCTTTCTATTTTCTGTTAAGAGCACTTCAGAGAGCAAGTTTACAAGACAAACTTTAGTCTTTTCAATCTGACCCTTGGAAAAATGAGTATCTTATTGTTGGCAGGCTAAAAAAAATGACCACAACTTTCTTTCTGGCCGACCAGTTTTCAAAAAATGAATTCCTGGCTTATTCATGGAATGGTGGGTTAAAGACCCAAAAGAATCATTGTATTTTTTAAAATAGCCTTTTATTTTTTTGAAAACATGCAAAAATAGTTTTCAAAATTCACCTTTGCAAAAGCTTGTGTGCCAAATTTTTCTCCCTCCCTCTCTCCACCCTCTTCTGTAGAGAGCAAGAAATTAAATATAGACTAAACATATGCAATTCTTCTAAACACATTTCCATATTTGTCATGCTGCATAAGAAAAATCAGATCAAAAGGTGAAAGAAAAAAAAGCCAAGCAAACAAACAAACAAACAACAACAACAACAACAAAGTGCTGCTAGAATTTTTGTACATGTGGGTACTGTTCTTTCTTTAATAATCTCTTTGGGATATAGATCCTATAGAAACACTGCTGGATCAAAGGCTATGCACAGTTTTACAACCTTTTTGGTATAGTTCCAAATTGCTCTCCAGAATGGTTGGATCAATTCACAGATGCATCAACAATGCACCATTGGAACCATTTGGAACCAACAATGGAACAAATAGCGTTCCAGCTTTTCCATTTCCCCTCCAACATTTATCATCATCTTTTCTTGTCATTTTAGCCAATCTGAGAGTTGAAGTGGTACCTCAGAGTTGTTTTAATTTGCATTTCTCTAATCAATCGTGATTTAGATATTTTTTCATATGACTAGAAATGGTTTTAATTTCTTCACCTAACAATTGTCTCTTCATTCCTTTTACCATTTATTAATTGGAGAATGGCTTATAGCTTACAAATTTGAGTTAATTCTCTATATATTTTGGTTTTCATGAATTTAGAGCTCAAGAGGGAACTCTGATACATGCAATGTATCTTTATCAGAAACAATGGATGTAAAAATTTCCCCCTAGCTTTCTCTTTCCCTTCTAACCTTTCCTACATTGGTTTTGTTTGTACAAAACCTTTTTAATTTAATATAATGAACATTATCCCTTTTGCATTTCATAATTTCCTTTAGTTCTTTTTTGATTATATATTCTTCCTTCTTCATAGATCTGAGATAGACCATCCCTTATTCTCCTCATTTGCTAATAGCATCACCCTTTATGTCTAAATCATGAATATATTTTTATCTTATCTAGGTATAAGGTATTAGATGTTGGTCAATGCCTAGTTTCTGCTGTATTATTTTCCAGTGTAACAAAAATTTTTTGTCAAACAGTGAGTTCTTATCTCAGAAGCTGGAATCTTTGGGTATATCAAACACTAGATTACTATAGTCATTACCTACAGGGTCTTGCGAACCTAACTTATTCCACTGATCAATTATTCTATTTCTTGGCTAATTCCAAATGGTTTTGATGATCACTGCTTTATAATATAGTTTTAGGTGTAATACAACTAGGTCACCATCCTTTGAATTTTTTTTTTTTAATTAATTCCCTTGGAATTCTTGACCTTTTGTTTTTCTGGTTGAATTTTTTTTTTCTAGTTCTATAATGTTATTTCCTGGCAGTTTGATTGGTATGGCACAGACTAAGTAGATTAGAATCATTGTGTTCTTATATGGTTGGGATTGTTTTGGAAACTTAGGTGGGGCAGTCATATGGCATAACAGCTAGAGCGGGAGGACCTGAGTTCAAATTTGAACTTACACACTTAACACTGGCTATATGACCCTGGGCAATTCACTTACCTCCAATTGCCTTGCAAAAATAAGATAAAATATTGGTCAGTGGAAACAACCTAGGCCTTTGAAGAAGACTGGATGCAAATATTATCAGGTACCTTCTAAAAAACATAAAAATTGAGAACATGCAGCAAATAAAACAAATTCTTGGCTCATGTGCACTTAGCAGAAAGTGCTGTGATTTAGGATACCATAGGATACTTCTTTGCTGTTCCCCGATCTTGGAATTCTATCTCCTGTCTCTCTTTGCTTTGGCTGTCTCCAATCGACTAGAATGACCTCCTTCCTCATCTCTGCCTCTTAAAATCTCTAGCTTCCTTCATCAATCAACCAATCAATAAACATTTATTAAGCAACTTCTATGTCTTATTCCAACCTTCTCATTTTACAGATGAGGGAAGGAGCGCAGAGAGGTTATGATATACCCATTTATGGTATGGCTCCTTCCAGCTCTGCCATTGTTTTGTGTTCTAAGGTGGCTTTTAGCTTTAATATTCCCCAGACTTTGTTCTGTGGAGCCTTCTAGCCCTGACATTTTCTATCATTATCCTCTCTCTCTCTCTCTCTCTCTCTCTCTCTCTCTCTCTCTCTCTCTCACCATCTCCCTTTCAAAAGGGGCGATTAACTTGTCCCTTATACACTCCTACTTAGTAATTCATATGTGAAAACTCCCACCATCTGAAACTTGGCAGGGAACAGCAATTATTTAAAATACATTAAAAATACCATTTAACTTTTTATTAGAGTTCAGCCTCCTCCACTTTTCAACTCCTCCCATTTCACTCCCTGTTCTCCCCCCCCCCCCCCCCCAAGAGATACAATTTTGGATACTTTTTTGGGTACGAATCTTGCTTTGAAAACCAGAGGTATAATTTAAATCAAGTTTTTAATACTAGTCTATTTGATGTAGGACTTATAAAACTGGTTATAAACAGGTGGTAGCATAAGGAGAAACCTAAGATTACTGCTCAATTTCTTTCATAAAGTATTATACAGAGTTCTTAGACTCAAATAGACTTCTCATTCTCAGCCACATTCTCAACCAAGTAATTGATCTTGGGAAGAAACAACTTAAATATATATAGATCTATACATCTATATCTATGTATCAGTTAGGTACTTATGAGATTAGTGGAAAATTAATAAACTGATATAGTCAACAACACTGTTGTTGGAGCTTGATGATCTAAGTTTGGTCTTCCTGTTCAGCCTCTTTTCCTTGTACCCATATCAGAGCATCTTTCAGTCAAAGTTATTCCTCTTGTTAAAGCTATTTTATGATCTTAATATATGCAAAGTAGACATTTTGTTGAAAAATGCCTTTAAAATTACATTTTGCTCTGCTGATTCAAATGTTTTAAATAGTCTACAAAGTCTAAAAAGCTTGAATTCTCTGTACCTTTTAGTCAGTTACATAGTTCTAAAGATGTTGTCTATTTTAGAATGTAATTTGTGAAAGTCTGCCTGTTTTTTTCCTTTTTTTCTAGTGGATGCTCTTTATAAACATACATACAAACACACACACACACTATATATATGTACACACACACACATATATATGTATTTTTTGTGAAGAAAAGAAAGTGGCCATGCGGGTTAGTTATTAATATCATTTTAAATGTCTTTTTAGCAATAATATCTGTCACTTTTCTTATTTAATCTTTTTATCAGCTATCTTTATCTCTCAATATCTTAATTGTCACCTTTAGCATAAACCTCTCCCATGAATAAATAGCCAGTTTCAGTAACTCTTTTACATCTTCTTTAATTGTATTTTTATTTCATCATTTAGCACAATAGGACTTTTGTCAAATTAGAAGCTAAATGTAATATAGAAATCCTAACAGATCTTTTTCATTTTTCAGTGTTGTGTTGTCCACCTTTGAGGCATATCCTTAAATATTCTAAAAATGTCTTGGCTTAATTAGGTTTCTTCAGATTTCATTAAAAACTTTTCTCCAATTTCTCACTGTTTTATTAAGGTGATATTATTTATAATATTCTATAATCTTCTCTGCTGACATTTGGTTGGAGGAATGAATTTTGTTGTTTTCAAATTTGTTTTCTTTGTTGTATCATTTGGTATACACTGGTCAATCTTCTGTAGGAAATGAATGGTCATGAATTGGTCCATTATCTTATAATTTTCCATTTTTTCAGCTCTAATAGCTTATTTTAATGTTAGGATGATGTTGTTTTAATTTTCTGTGATAGCTCATTTTTATTGATTATTTTCATTTGACTTTGATTTTGATCTTTGTTCTAATAATACAGTGGACTGACTGTACTGAGAAAATTACTCATAAATGACTCCTACATTGGTAACTAGTTGCTTCCTACATGTTAAGATATAGTCAGTTTAATTTTTTTTATGATGCTACTTGATACTTGTCATATCTTATATCTCCTGACTTGCTTAGAAAGTATTCCTAATATGTAGGCATGAAAATTATGGACCTAGAAGATTTTGTCTTTTGTTTCTTGAATTCAAATCATATTTCTCAACATTTTCACCTTCTTTCTTTTACCCAACATTTTCATTGATGTATTATTGATCTAGTATTAAAATCTTTGTTGATCATATTTCAGATGTCTTAAGTTCCTCAGAATAGAATTTCTGAACTTCCTCAGCTCCTGCAACAGATGTTAGCCATAAGCTGTAATTATTTTCATTGCTTTTTTCATATTTATCATTGAGATGTATTCCCATGAAAGAGTGTTTGATATTTACACAAAAGTATTTATAGCTGATCTATTTATATAATCAAAAGATTTAAAACAACCTCTGCCTAAAAATTGGACAGTGGATGAACAAATTAATGATGGCATGACATAATGGATAGAGAACTGGTTTCAGAGATATAAAGACCTAGATTTCAAACTTGTCTCTGACATATATTTGTGTGATCCTATATAATTTACTTAACCTTTCAGTATTCCAAATGACTCTATAATTATAATAATTTACTTTAGTGGAGGTACTTTCCTCACCTTGAAGACCCCTAAGTCAATAAAACCATAAATACAGACAAAAAATATAGTTGAACATTGTGGTGTCACAAAAAGTAAAGACTATTAAAAGACCTACATAAGATAAAATAATATGAACCTAAAGCTTTATATATAGTGACTACAATTATTTTAGAAGGAAAGTAGAAAGAAGAAGGAAAATAAGGCCAAAGTTAACTAAACTTTGAACAGGTCTGGAAGGAGACTCTGAAGAAAGACGTTTTCTTTGTTATTTTGTTAATTGTTTCTGTCTAATCAAAGGCTAAGCATTTGGAGTTAAGAATGTGTTTCTTCTTTGGTATATTTCTGTTGACAATCATAATTTATAATGCATTTTGAAAAATCAATATTTGGTGTTTTCTTTGGGTGTACTATAGAAGTAACTCTGTCTCCCCTCTCCCCCCTTATCATTTGTTTATTAGAGAAGATGAGCCATCCATCCATCTAGTTACAATTCTCTTGAACCTTCTGGTTTCATTTATAAGCAAGAATATCAATAATGAAAAAGGTTTGGTAACAGGTATTCCTTTATCTTTTTTTGTTTCTTCAGGCCTTAGCATAATTCCTAGTTTTTACAAGGTGAGTAATAAATGTTTGGTCGGTGACCAATTCATATATTCTGATCATAGGACAAAGAACTCACATTTAGAGTGCCAACAGTTGAGTAGGCTTTTATAGATGTATTAAAAACTATGAATCTCATACCTCCTTTTCCACACACTGATTGCAGAAGTGGAAGGAGACAATATAGGTTTGGGGGTGTGATTCAATAGAAGCATTAGGTCACTAGTCAGAGTAAGTAGTGGACTTGCAATCAGGAGACCTTGGTCTCCTGTACAATGTGGTACTATGCCTTTTAGACTTTAGTCTGCCAGAAACAATTTTTAAAATTAATTTGATGTTACTCTAAATCCAATAACTTCTAGCCTATAGAGAGAAATGTCCAAACGGATACATAGTTTACTCTTTTCTCCATGTCATAGAATGTCTCCCTCCTCAAAGACAATTTGACATTTTTTGGGAATCTTGAGTAAAGAAAAAGTCACAGCAAGTTAAAAACAATTTTAAGTTAGCATTCTGGCATGTTCTTCTATGGAAATTCCTGGGACTTCCCTTGATCATTCCACTTAAAGATACTCAAGGAACTTTTTCACTGGAAATAAATGGAAAAGGGAACACAATTCATAGGTGAGTTATAGAGTCATTTTTTTCAGGGAATGGGGAAAGCAATGGATATCTTAACTATCCAAGAAATTTATGTTGTTGTTGTTGTTTTGTTTTACACTTAGTTATAATGCGAAATTCATTTTTCTGAGACATTAGGTTTTTGTTCTTGGCTATCTACATGCCTTCCTAAGGGGAAACATTTGGAGAATATTTTAGTTTAGAGATACATTTATTTCTTATTTTCAGTTGAACAAAAAAGAATTTTTTAAAAAATATGCTTGCACATAGCTGTGTAAATGTGAGAAAGTTTCTTCATCTCACTGGCATTTAATTTCTTCATCAATAAAATGGACACAAGAATTCCTTCCCCATAAGACTCAAAGAGAATCAAATTAATGACAGAATGTTGTTAAATAATGGGATATTGTTTGAAATTGTGATGTTATACTTGACTCCATATTTTCAGTCACATCGTAGTCAAAACAATCAGTTGCCAAATTTTGTAATTTGTTTTCACTTCTCTTGTATGTGTTCCCTTCTCTCTATTCACATAGCTTTTATTCCAGCTCAAGATTTTATTTTTACTCTAGTTCATCACCTCTTGCTTGGACCATTGCAATAGACTTCTAATTGGACTCCTTGCTTGAAGGCTCTCTCCATTCGAACTGATTCTTCACTCAGCTGCCAGAATGACTTTCCGGAAGCATGGTCTGGCCATGTCATTGGCAATTATGTTTGTTTCTTTTTTGTTTTTTCTTTGGTATATTTCTATTAACAATCATAATTTATAATGTATTTAAAAAAATTTTCCCCACTCAGTAAATGCCAGTGGCTTCCTATGACCTTAAGGATCAACTATAAAAGCCTTTATTTGAGATTGAAATTTTCACAACTTGGTCTTTTCTTGCTTTTCTAATTTTCTTATATATTACCCATTCCCATATGTTGGCTTATTTATTATTCCTCATATATGTCATTTCTCAGCTCTGACCCTCATACATAGTATGTATGCTCTGTTTCTTAGAATCTCTGGTTTTCTAATAAGCTTAAATGCCATCTTCTGCAGGTCTTTCTGGGTTTTCCCTTTTCTAAAGTTTACCTTTTACTCTGTATGCAACTTCTATGTGTCTAATTATTGACATGTCCTCTTTCCATTGGAGATTCTTTGAAGGAAGGAATTGCTTTTACCTTTCTTTGTATCCCTAGAACCTAGCACAGTGCCTGCCTTGTGGTAAGCTCTCAATAAACATATGTTGATTGGTTGATTGAAAGAACCTCAGAAGTCAGCTGATCCATCCTTTACCTGTATGGATATTCTGAGCATCATTCCCAGTAAGTGGTCATCCATTCTCCTTTTATAGTCATTTAGGGATAGAGAGATCACCACATCCAGTGATAGCCTATTCAATTGTTAGCTGTAATTGTTCAGAAAAATCTTCCTTTTATGAAGCTGAAATCTATCTCCCTGCAACTTCCCCCTATTGAACTATGCTTTACCTAAATATGTCTCACTCTTTGTACTCAGCACAGTGGTCCATGTATAATAAGTGCTTAATATTTATTGAACTATGAATTGTTTCCAATTCTACTTTGGGGTGATAACTAGAGGTCTAATTCTTTTCCAAAGCAGCCCTTTAGATATTTGGATACAATGAACACCCAGGTCAAACCCAAGTCTTTTTCTTTTTCTTCTTCATATTTAACTGTTTCTCTTGCTTTAAATAGTCCTCATATATCACAGTTTCCAGGCCCTATATCATCCATCTTCCAGTTTGAAATACTCCCAAAGTAACCATTTTTGTATTGCTAAAGCACTAAATAAATGTACTCTAGAAGGAGGCATTGGTTTTAGATTCCCACGACCTGAGTTATCTCTGACACATGGTCACTAAATGACCTTTTTTGGACAAGTCACTTACCTTCCCTGGTGAACTAGAAAACCTTTGAGATCCTTTCTGGCTTTAAATCAATAATCCTATGGATTCAAATGTGAATTATTATTATAATATTTGGTGTAATGGCAAAGGTTCTGAAATCAGAAAAGACCTGGGTTGGAATTCTGTCTGACTCTTCCTAGATGTGTAACAATGGGCAAGTCACCAAACCTTAGTTTCCTTATCTCTAAAATGGGAATAATCACACTGTAGGATCTATGTCATTTGTTATTGTGAAAATAATTCTATAGAGTAGTGTGCATTTCTTAAAGTACTATATAAATAACTATTACAATTATTTGAATTTTAAGAATCCATTGTTGAGACATTGGTCATGAAAAAAGCATTTTGATTTGGTAAAGAAAAACCTGACCTTTAAAACTGTGCTGCAACCTTCCAGAAGACTATATATCTCTTGTGTGCTTATAATGTTTAATTTGCCAATGAAGTGTCTCCCATCTATATAGCTAAATTCTTCAAGGTTCTTTAAAAGATCTAATAATAGAAATAGCTTTTGTTCTTTAGTGGAATAGGCAGCAGAGAAGAATAATAGGAAATGCAGATTGTAAGAAGTAATTTCATTGCAGTTCTATTAAAGGATGATCTCACTTTATGCATTAAATGTTTTTCTAAATAGTTATATGTAAGGAGAACATTTGTGTATTGAATCATTTTCTCATTGTCATTTATTATTTGTAAAATGGGAAAGGTGATATTGCAGCAGACTACTATTAAAAGACATTTATGAAACACCTACTATGTACTAAACCCTGTGCTAAGGGCTGGGAGAAAGAAACATAGTCTCTGCACTCAAGGAACTCATATTCTAATGGGAAGAGAAGATGCATATGTAGATACAAACAAGATATATTTATATATAAAAAAGATGATATATAGCTATATCTACTTTCTCTTTATGTCTCCTTCTCCATTTGTCTGTCTTGTCTACTGCCTATCTATATATCTGTTTGCTTTTTTATCATCTCTCTCTCTCTATCTATCTATTTAGTAGATGGGATATTAGAATTACTTCATAGACTTGCCATAAGGAAAGAACTTTGTGAATCACAAAGTGCTATGGAAATTTGTCATTTATATGATTATTTCTGAAATGTTTCCCAATAGGGTTTTGGAATTAGTTCACTATTAAGATTCCTTCTAACACTAATATTCTATGATCTGAGATCTCTCTCTCAATTCATATATTATCTAAACCCTTGAAAAGAATTTGTCCATCATACATAATAAAAACCCCTCTTAAAACTCCCAATAGCCACATTGAGAAGCAATCTCCCTATATAAATGTTTAGTGTACTGGCACTTAATTCTCTCACATGATTTTCTGAAAGCAATAATTTATGCTTTCATAACTGTCTTCTGCTGCCCCAGTTCACATACTTGAGCCTTTCTTCTTCTGGCTCTTTATATGTTACTGCACACTTGAACATTAACTATGCTCTTCATTTACTAAGCATCTTCTCTGTGACTATGTTCCAAAAACCACAAAGGAGACCAAGAAGAACAAGACTTCATTCTTTTGTACATCAATTGCCAATGAGGTTATAATTTTTTAGGGAAAGAACTAAGAGTTCTAAAGCTAGAAAGGATCTCTTTTGCCATCTAGAACCATCTGTTCACTTTATAAAGGAGAAAGTCCAATCCTGACAGATAGTATTTTTGACAAAGGTCGTTCAGGTATTAGGTATCAAGAGGTCAGATATGAATTAAGGTAGACTGACAGAAGACCTTCATACTTCCTATTCTACCATATTACCTCAGCTACATCTTGTTATTTTTTTAAAAGACTGTCTAGCACTGGTCTAGAAGAGAATATCAATAGCACACACTTTTACCAAATGAATGAAGCACTTATTCAGTGCTTACTCTATGCAAAACATCAGGGTAACACAAACAGAAATAAAAAATAGTCCCTGTCATCAAGGAGTTCACATTTTACTGGGGGGTGGGAAGCCCCACATATCAAAGATTTCAGCTGTAAATCAGGAAAGATGTTATAGTTCTTAGGTACAGCAGCAAAGCAGATGATAATACTTCTTCATTGTCATTTCCATGGACAATATCACATCAATTTCTGATGGTGAACCATCTGACACTGGACTGGAAGCATTGCTTTCTTGGGCTGTTTCCATCTTGGTCTGAGGGGAGGTAGTGGCCAAGTATGTGGTAGCAATTTGACTCGCCTAGCTCATACTATGTTTTATTTCTGCCTTAGTGAGGATGACATGACTATTCTGTGAATGGCAGTTGGTTTAAGAGAAATGAAAAGCCTCTTAAAAAAACGTTGGTCCAATTGCTAGGGAAGAAGAGCATTCCATAGTAGAAAAGAAATAAACCTTTTGGTCTCTCGGGGGCATAGTGAGCTATCTTTGTATTCCTACAAGACAAAGCAAGGCAAGGCAAGGCAACAAACATTTATGGCAAACTTACTGTGGGGACTCTAATGTGGGAAGACAATGCTCGAAAGGAGCTGAAGAGGAAGAGGGCCAAAGGTAAGTCAGAGCAGATCAGACTGAGCCCTTCTCAAAATGGAAGCCTTTGGAGAAACTCACCAATGAGTGAATTAGCCCTACATGGACTTAGAAGATGCCCAAGGTTGCATTTATCAGATTCTAAAAACTCCCATCAGAAAAGTTGTAATGTGGTAGAAATTAAAATTCCATAAATATTAAGGACCTATTTGATACTTAAAAAGTATCTTTTGTGTGTTTCTTCCTGGGGAAGGTAAAAAAAAACTTAGATAAAACAGTTTTTGCTCTCATGGAGCTTACTTTACTCAAACTAAGACTTTTATAATAAAAATAGCTATAAATAGGGGTACAAGTGAAACAAGGTCCTGGAGAAAAGTTGGTACCTGCTAGCAACTTCCTGACAAAAGAGGTACAGAACGGGATACCTATCTATTTTGGGACATGGCCATTGTGATAAGATGTTTTGCTTGATTCGTTGTTAGGAGAATTTTTTTTTCTCTCTTTTTTTTTCTCCTTTAATTGGGGGTAAGTGGGAAGGAAATAAAATACTTCTTAACTGAAAAAAGTAAAATAAAGGTTATATAAAAAGAATGATTTATAGTAACAGGAAATGAGAATACTTTTTGGAGTAGCATTTGGATTGTGAAGGAACTACAGAAACTGAAGAGATAGCGCTTGATAAGGGAGAAATGAAGCTGGTAGGGGAGGGCAGGGAGAAAAATATTCTTAGGCTAGGGAACCTTGGGATCAGAAAAGTGGAGGTGTAAAGCATAGGGCATATTCAGGGTCAGGAGACAGAAAGGGTCAGTTTGGAAAAAACCATGGACTTAGTATAAGGAAACCCCAGTTCTAGTAGTCAGCTCTGCCAAATTGCTGTGTGACCTTAAGCAAGATACTGTAGATTGCTGATCCTCAGTTTACTTTCTCCGTAAAAGGAGAATAATAACTCTTGCCCTGCTCACCTCACAGAACTGTTGCAGGAAACAGATAATGTGTGTGACAGTGCTTTTTACACAAGCTACTCTATGAATATAGTCCCCTTGAATGAGATCTTTGGTTTCATTTTTGAAAGTCTGGGCAGGTTCCTCCCCCAATTTTATGATTCGTTGACTCCCTGACAAATAACAAGAAAACAACAAGTATATTACATGCTTAATTAGAAAGAAAATTATTCCAACGAGTCCTTGTGGGCCTGTTTGCAATTTTCTTAAAGATGATGCAATTGCATCTAATGTCCACACCACCCAGGAAGGCTTCCAGCTTGTTGGCTTGTTGGAGAATGAGCTTTGGAAACTACAAAGAGTTAGTTATAGGAGAGTGAGAAAGACATCCTTGCAGGCTTGAGACCAAGTCCCTAAATCCAGGAGCATGTCTCATGTGCTCTTTGGTTTTTTTCATCCAGAAAATGGACATAATACAGACTGTGAGCTCCTTGGGAGCAGGGATCATTTCTTTCCTTTCCTTGTGTTCCCAGCACTGTGCCCAGCACATAGTAGAAGATGAATAATTGTTCACAGAGCTGTTGGATAGCAGATAACATAAATGTAGTGATAGCAAACCCCCTATGTAATATAAGGCTCCATCTGTGATGAGGATTCTGTCTTTCTGTGGCTCAAAAAGAAGCCTCATGTCTTCCTCCTGTCCTTCTTTAAGGAGACTTTTAGTCCTACCAGGAGGGGAAGTGGGAATTGGGGACAGAAGCCACTCTGCTCTCTTAAGAGAGAAGGTTATTGGACTACTCTGCTCCCTTAAATATTCTTCATTTAGATGTTATGACTGGTTTTGAGCCAACTTTTGATTACTTTATCATTTTTTGGGGGGAAGATGACTCCCAAGTCTATACCCAAGGCTTGACTCCTTTCTCATGAAATTCCAGCTCCACAATGAACACATCTATTGAATTGCAAAGAAAATACATTTATCCAAATCAGAGCAAAAGATAAAATTGAGACAGTGAATATAGGAGAATACGTATCAGACAATATAAAGTGAAGGAGCTCTTCCATTGGGAGTGAGAGAGTTTGGCTCAGTCAAGAGAGAAGGTCCTGGATCTCACTTAAGAGGAAACTCTCCTGAGTATCTTGAGGCACAACCTGGGAAGAGGGACACAATGGAGACTGCTGCAGTGGACTCGGCCTCTTCCATCTGCTTTCTTGAAGCTGGAAGCCATAATCCTCCCGAGTGACTCTCAGCTTGTTGCTGTTAGGAGCCTGGCACCCTTAGGCACCTAAGGGGGACTGGCCCTGAAGAATACTGAGGGGGTACCTGCAAAGGCTGGAGATCCTTCGTCTTGGTACACTCTACTGCATCCCTCCTGGAGGGCAGGCCATTCATCTGTCTCATTAGCAGAGTCCCATTCCAACAGGCCTGGGCACAAGGGTGCCCATACAAAATGTGGGTTATTAATATTGTTATTGAAATGTGAGTGATTATACAAGATCTGCTCATTAGGCAGTGGAGTCCATTCTTGGCTTGGGCTACTAATTGTGAACCTTTCAAAGCTCAGCTCAAATACTACCTCCTTTGGGTGGCCTTTCCCCACCCCATCCTCCTAATTATCTTATATGTATTCTGTGTATTTAAGAGGCAGCTCGGTGGCAAGGGCATAGAACACTCTAGACTGGGAGTCCAGAGAACCTGAGTTCAAGTATGGTCTCCAACACTTACTAGCTGGCCAAGTCACTTAACCCTATTTGCCTCAATATTCTCAGTTACATAAAGAAGACCCTGGAAAAGGAAATGGTAAACTACTCCAGTATCTTTGCTAAGAAAATGCCATAAAAATGGGGCCATGAAGAGTTTTATATATACACACATATATAAAAGTCATATATAAATAAGTATTATATATTATAAATAACTTAATAACAACAACAGAAATATTGTAGGTATATTCCCTAATTTCTGATAAAGAAGTATGCTTGAGGACAGGAACTGTTTCATTTTTGTTTTTGTGTTCTGGGTCCAGCACAGTAGGTATTTTAAATTTTTTTTTTTTTTTTTTTTTTTGCTGAGGCAATTGGTGTTAAGTGATTAGTCCAGGATCATGCTGCTAGGAAGTGTTAATTGTCTGAGGTCAGAGTTGAACTCAGGTCCTCCTGACTTCAGAGGTATTTTCAATAAATACTTTTTAGTTGATTGACAAACATATCATATGTCTGAGTAAGGATCGTAAAAAATCTGGACAAGCTGAATAGAGCACTGTGTTAGTTAAAATTAGCTAAAATTTATTGGAAATAAATGGAGTTTTCTACTTGTACTCAAAAACACTGGACAATATGGAGGAAGAAGTACAAGACATTTTTCTGAAAACTGTTTGGATCCTAAGCTTAATAAGAACTAGCAGGTAAACATCCTAGAAATTAACATGGTCTTAAGCTGCATCCAGAGGAAGGTGATTCATACTCTAACTACTCTTGGTAAATGACATAAAGGATGTACAGGAAAATGTTTAATAATCAGCTTGCTGAAAATAAATGTATAAAACACACCTTTAGATTTAGTATTCTCTATTCACCTTTCCTCTATCACTTTTTTTAAGTCTGGAAAACCAACAGATAATAAACCAAGCCCTTGTTTGTAGCATTTGCTGATTTCCAAGGCATAAATGTCCACAACAAGATTTTAACAATTGTTTTTCACACAATCCAACTCCATCTTTCTGCATTCAGTTCAGTGCCCAGTGCCACATTTAAGGAAAAATATAATGGAAAAAGCCAAGGGAGACTGCCCAGAATGTTAAACAACATCAGAATTATGCCACGTGACCTGTTGAAGACTTTGGGGATCCTTAGCTTAGAAGAAATTTAGGAAGATGTGAGAAATGTTTTGAAATATTTGAAAGGTGTGTTCTGATTGACTCAAGAATGCGGGAACTAAAAGTATTATAAAATGAGATTTGGAGCAAAAAAGGAGTAAGTGGAAAGGAAGTTGTAATGAAACAGATTTAAAATTAAACACTGTATAAAATAGCTAGCATTTATATAGAATCTTAAGGTTTCCAGATTGCTTTACAAATATGATTTGAGTTGAGCTATACAACAACTCTGGGAGGTAGATGATATTATTATCCTCATTTTACAGATCAGGAAATAGAGGCAGACACAGATTAGTAGACTACTCCAGGCGTTTATTCAGCTAGAAAATGTGTGATCTCTTATTTGAATTGAGACCAAAATATTGTCTTGTGCCTTGGATCAAAGCATAGTATCTTCACCTTTTTAATTGTTTTTTCTTTACTGTGTCTTTTTTCCCCCTTTTTGGTCTTATTTTTCTTGCACATGACAAATGTGGAAATATGTTTAAAAGGATTGCACATATTTAAATTTTTAATTCTTAAATCAGGTTGCTTTCTGTCTTGGGGAGAAGAGTAGTAAAGGAGGGTAAAGGAGAAATTTGGAATACAAAGTTTTGCAAGGGTGAATGTTGAAAATACTATTTGCATATAAATTAAAAACTATTATTAAAAAATACTAATAAAAAAGAAAAATAAAAAGCTATTATTTAAAAAAATAAAAGAAAGTAATGAGTTTTAGAAGCACCTAGGCAAAGACTAGATGACCATTTTCAAGTTATATTGTTGAGGAGATTCTTGTTACAATCCAAGATTCTGGGATCTCTTCCAGCCTCAATTTCCTCATTAGCCAAAGTTGAATTAATGATATTTTTACTATTGACTTATGAAGCTGATGAGGAAAGTGCTTTGTCTACTTTAAAATTCTATTGAATGCCACTCTTTACTGGAGGTTTAGATGGAGGAATTCATTGACATGGAGGATAGAATGATGCCTTTGAAGCTAGGAGACCTTGGGCTAAAGTCCTGCCTCTGCCCCACACTGGTTCTGTGATCCAGGACAAGTAATTTAACCTCCTAGTATTTTAGGAAGCTCTCCAAGACCGGAATCTGCCCAGACAGAATTTGCTCACCCTGGAGATCCCTAAGCTAATAAATATTACAGGTCTATTCTTCATTTCCCTCCCAGTTCCTTATCTCCAAACATGCCTTATCCTTTCATTCTCTGAGCATTTTCTCACATTGTTTCCCTGATCTGGAACCTCTTTCACTTCCTGTTTCACTCATCTCTTTGCCTTTCTAAAACCATTCTTCTGGCCTGATGCAAATACCCACTTCCTGCAGAGAGCTTTTCTTGACCATCCTGGCCCACCATGATATCTTCTTCCTCCAAAATTCTATAGTTCTTACTGTCTGAGCCTTTTGTAATCATGTTGTGTAGCCCACTGCATCTAAAGGTACTTTTGGATGGCTTCCCATTTCTTTGTTATAAATTTGTTGGGGTCATTCAATTGGGTCTGCCTCTTTGTGACCCCTTTGGGCTTTTCTTGGCAAAGATACTGGATCCAGATAGGTACAGTTATATGCAAAGTATTTTTGAGGGTAAAGGTACTAGCCTCAGAACATAAAATTGTAGAGATGGAAGGTCTGTGGAGACCATTTATTTAACCTACTATGCCCGCATCATTTTTATAAAGGAGAGTCTGAAACAGAGAAATTAAGGATATTTTCCCAAAGTTAAGATAAGTTAGTGATGGAACCAATACTTAAACTCAGAATTTCTTACTTCTGGCAGTTTTTTTTCTACCTTACTGCACTGCTTTTTCTAAAATTGAGAACCTGATAGCAAGATTACTCAATTCTCTGCCAATTGTATGATTTCTATTTTCAGTATTTATGTAATATTACAACTATAGAAGATATAGAATTCTGGCTGATTAAATATCAAACAAATCAAAATTCATCAACAGTTGACAAGTAAATTACCAGGTACGCATGAAACCTTCATTTAGAAGGAGATGGTAGATGTTCCTTACAGTAAAAACCTATATTTGAGGAAGCTCTTCAAAAATGCTCCTATCTTGCAAATGCATTGTCTACCGGTTTTACTTGAATAAATCAACCTTGTCCCTGAGGCTGGCTTTCTCTGAACTGGAAAATTTGAAATTATCTTAGCAATGATGTTCAGAGAGGGAGGTTGATTGTCCCCTTGCAAAAAGGGGAATCATCTGAACCATTCCAAATGGGATTACTATTTAAACTCTAAGGGGTAGTGTCTAAAATCACACAAGGTCAGAAGTACAAAATAAGCTAAAATAAAAACTCGAATACTACCAGAGACTTTAGAGATCTCTTAGCCTAAATCTATCATTGTCCAAATGAGAAAATGGAGATCCAGAGATTGAAAATAACTTTATCAAGACCACAAAGCATAATCATATTCATAATGACAGAATTTACCTTGTGCTTTCAGCTTTTAAAAATGTTTTACTAACATTTTCTAAATCCTCACAATAATGCTTAGAGGTAGTTAGTAAAACATTTTAAAAAGCTGAAAGCACAAGGTAAATTCTGTCATTATGAATATGATTATTCATAATTCTTTGATTTGAATGGTTATGTACAAGAAATCAGAACAACTGGTTCTCAATCATAGCTCTGCCACTAAATTGCTTTGTGGTATTTGAGGTTAATTCTGAATTCAGAGCTTCCTGATTCTATGTCCAGCATCTCTATGTCCTTATTTGTATCTGTATCTGTATCTATATCTCTATTCATATATCTTATAGGTGCTTCTTATAGGTATTTAGCTATTTACATATTGTTTCTGTGATTAAAATGTATGCACTTAAGGTCAGGGATTGTTTATGCCTTTCTTAATAGCTCCAGCATTTAGCACAATTCCTGGTACACAGTAAACAGCTAATGCTTGTTTATTGATTGGTAAAGATTGGTGCATTATTGCTTCTTGGAATTTGACTCCAGTATTTAGATCTGCAAAAGATAATAGAGATAATCTAGTTCAGGGATTAAGAAACTAATTTAGGGTTAATCTGGCAGCTTTTTTGTTTTGGTTTCTTTTTTTTTTTTAATTGTAAAATATAATGAAATTTTATTTAAACATATAAAAACAATTCTTAGTTTGACCTTCATTTTAAACATGAGAAAAAATGGGACTCAGAGAGAAGATTAGCTGGAATTTCTATATATATATATATATATATTTTGGTACTAGACCTTTAGTCTGGTGAAATTCCAGTAGAGACATTTCAGGGATTAAGCAGGTTAAACATAAACAAAAATGTGGACACATTAGGGAAGAGACAGCCTTACAAATGTGCTAGGAGACCACTTAAATGTGTCTTCTAAGAAATTAGAGGAGGGAAGGAATTCTAGAGGAAAATAAAATTTTTGGTTGTGTATATGTTTGAACATTGTCTATATGTTTATACAACATTATAAAAACAGGAAACAGAAAAGCACAATAGAAGATTAATGTAAAGAAGAAGATGAACCTTTCAAAAAGTTCTGCATAACTGGGAAGCAGCAGGTCCAGATAAAACCTGGTGGCACATGAATTACTAGTGAAACATTTGAGCAGCTTTCTCTTTAAACCAAACCTCATCCCATATTTCTTATATGGGCATCACATAGTTATTATCAAGAGATGTGATCACCACCAGTCCTTCTAAATATAGATTAGTTACATGTTTATATACATTATCCTAAAGCAGTCACAACTTGAACAACCTAAAAAGAAAAATTATAAACAATTGAAAAGAATATAGTAAATCAACTGACGATCCCTCCACCCAAAAAAAGGAAAAAAAAAACATAAAGAAAAAAAAGCATGTCAAAAAAATTCCAGGGATGTAGAGAGAAATTGTTAATTTGTTGCTTATTAAACAAGTCATTAAAAATGCTGTACATACTGCCTTTATTGATTATTGTAATCCCTGGATTTAGTTTCATACTCATGTCTTAATCATATACTTTGAATACAATATACTTCGAATAAATAAGGAAAACTATTCTCTATTTAAAACTTGCCATAAATACAACAATTGATATAAAAATGTGATAACTTCCAAATCATGGTTTAATCCTGTTATTGTTCTACTTCAGTATTGTCACTCTTGAATAGAATTGAGAAAAAGTTTTCAAGTCTAAAAGAGAATGATATTAAAACAGTATTTAACATTTCAAAAGTTATTTCGTCTTTTTACCTTTTAAAATATCAATTCATTTTCATACTTCTTCCTATCCACTAAAAAGAAAGCAAAAAAGGAAAGAAAAGAAGAAAAGAAAAAATATAAAATTCCTATATTATGTAAACATAGTCAAAATAAAATATATTTCCATATTGGTCTTGTTTAAAAATGAATTTCTTATTCTATATATTAATTCATTATCTCTCTGTCATGAGATAGATTTTAGCTTTATCATTTCTTTGGAATAATGGTTGATTATGTTGTATATATATATACACACATACATATGGTATATATTTTAATGCATATACAGATATAATTATATATAATACAAAAATATTAATCATTTTGTATAAAAGATCAAATTATTTGGCTCCTCTGAAAAATATATTAAGTAGCTACTTCATCTTCTGGAAAGGTTATCAGTGATCTCAAAATAGAATTTATTTTTGATGAATTTAAAAATTTTAATGTA